>NW_027460658.1:0-45156 GCF_050947875.1 Dermacentor variabilis | reverse complement strand
GCTGCTCTTTTTAACATCCGCACATGGATTTGTGCCAAAACGCGTTTTAAGCATGCGCATGCATCTTTTGGTAGACGCGGACGCAGTTTTCTGCAAAACCACACGATAGGCATGCAAATGGTGCTTTTGGCAGAACGCGCGCATGGATTTCTACCAAACGACGTGAAAAGCATGCCGATGCTGCTCTTTTTAGCACCCGCACATGGATTTGTGCCAAAACGCGTTTTTAGCATGCACATGCATCTTTTGGTAGACGCGGACGCAGTTTTCTGCAAAACCACACGATATGCATGCAAATGGTGCTTTTGGCAGAACGCGCGTGTGGATTTCTACCAAACGACGTGAAAAGCATGCCGATGCTGCTCTTTTTAGCACCCGCACATGGATTTGTGCCAAAACGCGTTTTAAGCATGCGCATGCATCTTTTGGTAGACGCGGACGCAGTTTTCTGCAAAACCACACGATAGGCATGCAAATGGTGCTTTTGGCAGAACGCGCGTGTGGATTTCTACCAAACGACGTGAAAAGCATGCCGATGCTGCTCTTTTTAACATCCGCACATGGATTTGTGCCAAAACGCGTTTTTAGCATGCACATGCATCTTTTGGTAGACGCGGACGCAGTTTTCTGCAAAACCACACGATATGCATGCAAATGGTGCTTTTGCAGAACGCGCGTGTGGATTTCTACCAAACGACGTGAAAAGCATGCCGATGCTGCTCTTTTTAACATCCGCACATGGATTTGTGCCAAAGCGCGTTTTAAGCATGCGCATGCATCTTTTGGTAGACGCGGACGCAGTTTTCTGCAAAACCACACGATAGGCATGCAAATGGTGCTTTTGGCAGAACGCGCGTGTGGATTTCTACCAAACGACGTGAAAAGCATGCCGATGCTGCTCTTTTTAGCACCCGCACATGGATTTGTGCCAAAACGCGTTTTTAGCATGCACATGCATCTTTTGGTAGACGCGGACGCAGTTTTCTGCAAAACCACACGATATGCATGCAAATGGTGCTTTTGGCAGAACGCGCGTGTGGATTTCTACCAAACGACGTGAAAAGCATGCCGATGCTGCTCTTTTTAACATCCGCACATGGATTTGTGCCAAAACGCGTTTTTAGCATGCACATGCATCTTTTGGTAGACGCGGACGCAGTTTTCTGCAAAACCACACGATATGCATGCAAATGGTGCTTTTGGCAGAACGCGCGTGTGGATTTCTACCAAACGACGTGAAAACCATGCCGATGCTGCTCTTTTTAGCACCCGCACATGGATTTGTGCCAAAGCGCGTTTTAAGCATGCGCATGCATCTTTTGGTAGACGCGGACGCAGTTTCCTGCAAAACCACACGATAGGCATGCAAATGGTGCTTTTGGCAGAACGCGCGTGTGGATTTCTACCAAACGACGTGAAAAGCATGCCGATGCTGCTCTTTTTAACATCCGCACATGGATTTGTGCCAAAGCGCGTTTTAAGCATGCGCATGCATCTTTTGGTAGACGCGGACGCAGTTTTCTGCAAAACCACACGATAGGCATGCAAATGGTGCTTTTTGCAGAACGCGCGTGTGGATTTCTACCAAACGACGTGAAAAGCATGCCGATGCTGCTCTTTTTAGCACCCGCACATGGATTTGTGCCAAAACGCGTTTTTAGCATGCACATGCATCTTTTGGTAGACGCGGACGCAGTTTTCTGCAAAACCACACGATATGCATGCAAATGGTGCTTTTGGCAGAAACGCGCGTGTGGATTTCTACCAAACGACGTGAAAAGCATGCCGATGCTGCTCTTTTTAACATCCGCACATGGATTTGTGCCAAAACGCGTTTTTAGCATGCACATGCATCTTTTGGTAGACGCGGACGCAGTTTTCTGCAAAACCACACGATATGCATGCAAATGGTGCTTTTGGCAGAACGCGCGCGTGGATTTCTACCAAACGACGTGAAAAGCATGCCGATGCTGCTCTTTTTAACATCCGCACATGGATTTGTGCCAAAACGCGTTTTAAGCATGCGCATGCATCTTTTGGTAGACGCGGACGCAGTTTTCTGCAAAACCACACGATAGGCATGCAAATGGTGCTTTTGGCAGAACGCGCGCATGCATTTCTACCAAACGACGTGAAAAGCATGCCGATGCTGCTCTTTTTAGCACCCGCACATGGATTTGTGCCAAAACGCGTTTTTAGCATGCACATGCATCTTTTGGTAGACGCGGACGCAGTTTTCTGCAAAACCACACGATATGCATGCAAATGGTGCTTTTGGCAGAACGCGCGTGTGGATTTCTACCAAACGACGTGAAAAGCATGCCGATGCTGCTCTTTTTAGCACCCGCACATGGATTTGTGCCAAAGCGCGTTTTAAGCATGCGCATGCATCTTTTGGTAGACGCGGACGAAGTTTTCTGCAAAACCACACGATAGGCATGCAAATGGTGCTTTTGGCAGAACGCGCGTGTGGATTTCTACCAAACGACGTGAAAAGCATGCCGATGCTGCTCTTTTTAGCACCCGCACATGGATTTGTGCCAAAACGCGTTTTAAGCATGCGCATGCATCTTTTGGTAGACGCGGACGCAGTTTTCTGCAAAACCACACAATAGGCATGCAAATGGTGCTTTTGGCAGAACGCGCGTGTGGATTTCTACCAAACGACGTGAAAAGCATGCCGATGCTGCTCTTTTTAGCACCCGCACATGGATTTGTGCCAAAACGCGTTTAAAGCATGCGCATGCATCTTTTGGTAGACGCGGACGCAGTTTTCTGCAAAACCACACGATATGCATGCAAATGGTGCTTTTGGCAGAACGCGCGCGTGGATGTCTACCAAACGACGTGAAAAGCATGCCGATGCTGCTCTTTTTAACATCCGCACATGGATTTGTGCCAAAGCGCGTTTTAAGCATGCGCATGCATCTTTTGGTAGACGCGGACGCAGTTTTCTGCAAAACCACACGATAGGCATGCAAATGGTGCTTTTTGCAGAACGCGCGTGTGGATTTCTACCAAACGACGTGAAAAGCATGCCGATGCTGCTCTTTTTAGCACCCGCACATGGATTTGTGCCAAAACGCGTTTTAAGCATGCGCATGCATCTTTTGGTAGACGCGGACGCAGTTTTCTGCAAAACCACACGATATGCATGCAAATGGTGCTTTTGGCAGAACGCGCGCGTGGATTTCTACCAAACGACGTGAAAAGCATGCCGATGCTGCTCTTTTTAACATCCGCACATGGATTTGTGCCAAAACGCGTTTTAAGCATGCGCATGCATCTTTTGGTAGACGCGGACGCAGTTTTCTGCAAAACCACACGATAGGCATGCAAATGGTGCTTTTGGCAGAACGCGCGCATGGATTTCTACCAAACGACGTGAAAAGCATGCCGATGCTGCTCTTTTTAGCACCCGCACATGGATTTGTGCCAAAACGCGTTTTTAGCATGCACATGCATCTTTTGGTAGACGCGGACGCAGTTTTCTGCAAAACCACACGATATGCATGCAAATGGTGCTTTTGGCAGAACGCGCGTGTGGATTTCTACCAAACGACGTGAAAAGCATGCCGATGCTGCTCTTTTTAGCACCCGCACATGGATTTGTGCCAAAACGCGTTTTAAGCATGCGCATGCATCTTTTGGTAGACGCGGACGCAGTTTTCTGCAAAACCACACGATAGGCATGCAAATGGTGCTTTTGGCAGAACGCGCGTGTGGATTTCTACCAAACGACGTGAAAAGCATGCCGATGCTGCTCTTTTTAGCACCCGCACATGGATTTGTGCCAAAGCGCGTTTTAAGCATGCGCATGCATCTTTTGGTAGACGCGGACGCAGTTTTCTGCAAAACCACACGATAGGCATGCAAATGGTGCTTTGGCAGAACGCGCGCATGCATTTCTACCAAACGACGTGAAAAGCATGCCGATGCTGCTCTTTTTAGCACCCGCACATGGATTTGTGCCAAAACGCGTTTTTAGCATGCACATGCATCTTTTGGTAGACGCGGACGCAGTTTTCTGCAAAACCACACGATATGCATGCAAATGGTGCTTTTGGCAGAACGCGCGTGTGGATTTCTACCAAACGACGTGAAAAGCATGCCGATGCTGCTCTTTTTAGCACCCGCACATGGATTTGTGCCAAAGCGCGTTTTAAGCATGCGCATGCATCTTTTGGTAGACGCGGACGCAGTTTTCTGCAAAACCACACGATAGGCATGCAAATGGTGCTTTTGCAGAACGCGCGTGTGGATTTCTACCAAACGACGTGAAAAGCATGCCGATGCTGCTCTTTTTAGCACCCGCACATGGATTTGTGCCAAAACGCGTTTTAAGCATGCGCATGCATCTTTTGGTAGACGCGGACGCAGTTTTCTGCAAACCACACGATAGGCATGCAAATGGTGCTTTTGGCAGAACGCGCGTGTGGATTTCTACCAAACGACGTGAAAAGCATGCCGATGCTGCTCTTTTTAGCACCCGCACATGGATTTGTGCCAAAACGCGTTTTAAGCATGCGCATGCATCTTTTGGTAGACGCGGACGCAGTTTTCTGCAAAACCACACGATATGCATGCAAATGGTGCTTTTGGCAGAACGCGCGCGTGGATGTCTACCAAACGACGTGAAAAGCATGCCGATGCTGCTCTTTTTAACATCCGCACATGGATTTGTGCCAAAGCGCGTTTTAAGCATGCGCATGCATCTTTTGGTAGACGCGGACGCAGTTTTCTGCAAAACCACACGATAGGCATGCAAATGGTGCTTTTTGCAGAACGCGCGTGTGGATTTCTACCAAACGACGTGAAAAGCATGCCGATGCTGCTCTTTTTAGCACCCGCACATGGATTTGTGCCAAAACGCGTTTTAAGCATGCGCATGCATCTTTTGGTAGACGCGGACGCAGTTTTCTGCAAAACCACACGATATGCATGCAAATGGTGCTTTTGGCAGAACGCGCGCGTGGATTTCTACCAAACGACGTGAAAAGCATGCCGATGCTGCTCTTTTTAACATCCGCACATGGATTTGTGCCAAAACGCGTTTTAAGCATGCGCATGCATCTTTTGGTAGACGCGGACGCAGTTTTCTGCAAAACCACACGATAGGCATGCAAATGGTGCTTTTGGCAGAACGCGCGCATGGATTTCTACCAAACGACGTGAAAAGCATGCCGATGCTGCTCTTTTTAGCACCCGCACATGGATTTGTGCCAAAACGCGTTTTTAGCATGCACATGCATCTTTGGTAGACGCGGACGCAGTTTTCTGCAAAACCACACGATATGCATGCAAATGGTGCTTTTGGCAGAACGCGCGTGTGGATTTCTACCAAACGACGTGAAAAGCATGCCGATGCTGCTCTTTTTAGCACCCGCACATGGATTTGTGCCAAAACGCGTTTTAAGCATGCGCATGCATCTTTTGGTAGACGCGGACGCAGTTTTCTGCAAAACCACACGATAGGCATGCAAATGGTGCTTTTGGCAGAACGCGCGTGTGGATTTCTACCAAACGACGTGAAAAGCATGCCGATGCTGCTCTTTTTAGCACCCGCACATGGATTTGTGCCAAAGCGCGTTTTAAGCATGCGCATGCATCTTTTGGTAGACGCGGACGCAGTTTTCTGCAAAACCACACGATATGCATGCAAATGGTGCTTTTGGCAGAACGCGCGTGTGGATTTCTACCAAACGACGTGAAAAGCATGCCGATGCTGCTCTTTTTAGCACCCGCACATGGACTTGCGCCAAAACGCGTTTTAAGCATGCGCATGCATCTTTTGGTAGACGCGGACGCAGTTTTCTGCAAAACCACACGATAGGCATGCAAATGGTGCTTTTGGCAGAACGCGCGCGTGGATTTCTACCAAACGACGTGAAAAGCATGCCGATGCTGCTCTTTTTAGCACCCGCACATGGATTTGTGCCAAAACGCGTTTTTAGCATGCACATGCATCTTTTGGTAGACGCGGACGCAGTTTTCTGCAAAACCACACGATATGCATGAAAATGGTGCTTTTGGCAGAACGCGCGTGTGGATTTCTACCAAACGACGTGAAAAGCATGCCGATGCTGCTCTTTTTAACATCCGCACATGGATTTGTGCCAAAACGCGTTTTAAGCATGCGCATGCATCTTTTGGTAGACGCGGACGCAGTTTTCTGCAAAACCACACGATAGGCATGCAAATGGTGCTTTTGGCAGAACGCGCGCATGGATTTCTACCAAACGACGTGAAAAGCATGCCGATGCTGCTCTTTTTAGCACCCGCACATGGATTTGTGCCAAAACGCGTTTTTAGCATGCACATGCATCTTTTGGTAGACGCGGACGCAGTTTTCTGCAAAACCACACGATATGCATGCAAATGGTGCTTTTGGCAGAACGCGCGTGTGGATTTCTACCAAACGACGTGAAAAGCATACCGATGCTGCTCTTTTTAGCACCCGCACATGGATTTGTGCCAAAACGCGTTTTAAGCATGCGCATGCATCTTTTGGTAGACGCGGACGCAGTTTTCTGCAAAACCACACGATAGGCATGCAAATGGTGCTTTTGGCAGAACGCGCGTGTGGATTTCTACCAAACGACGTGAAAAGCATGCCGATGCTGCTCTTTTTAGCACCCGCACATGGATTTGTGCCAAAGCGCGTTTTAAGCATGCGCATGCATCTTTTGGTAGACGCGGACGCAGTTTTCTGCAAAACCACACGATATGCATGCAAATGGTGCTTTTGGCAGAACGCGCGTGTGGATTTCTACCAAACGACGTGAAAAGCATGCCGATGCTGCTCTTTTTAGCACCCGCACATGGATTTGTGCCAAAACGCGTTTTAAGCATGCGCATGCATCTTTTGGTAGACGCGGACGCAGTTTTCTGCAAAACCACACGATATGCATGCAAATGGTGCTTTTGGCAGAACGCGCGCGTGGATTTCTACCAAACGACGTGAAAAGCATGCCGATGCTGCTCTTTTTAACATCCGCACATGGAGTTGTGCCAAAGCGCGTTTTAAGCATGCGCATGCATCTTTTGGTAGACGCGGACGCAGTTTTCTGCAAAACCACACGATAGGCATGCAAATGGTGCTTTTGGCAGAACGCGCGCATGGATTTCTACCAAACGACGTGAAAAGCATGCCGATGCTGCTCTTTTTAGCACCCGCACATGGATTTGTGCCAAAACGCGTTTTAAGCATGCGCATGCATCTTTTGGTAGACGCGGACGCAGTTTTCTGCAAAACCACACGATAGGCATGCAAATGGTGCTTTTGGCAGAACGCGCGCGTGGATTTCTACCAAACGACGTGAAAAGCATGCCGATGCTGCTCTTTTTAGCACCCGCACATGGATTTGTGCCAAAACGCGTTTTTAGCATGCACATGCATCTTTTGGTAGACGCGGACGCAGTTTTCTGCAAAACCACACGATATGCATGAAAATGGTGCTTTTGGCAGAACGCGCGTGTGGATTTCTACCAAACGACGTGAAAAGCATGCCGATGCTGCTCTTTTTAACATCCGCACATGGATTTGTGCCAAAACGCGTTTTTAGCATGCACATGCATCTTTTGGTAGACGCGGACGCAGTTTTCTGCAAAACCACACGATATGAATGCAAATGGTGCTTTTGGCAGAACGCGCGTGTGGATTTCTACCAAACGACGTGAAAAGCATGCCGATGCTGCTCTTTTTAACATCCGCACATGGATTTGTGCCAAAGCGCGTTTTAAGCATGCGCATGCATCTTTTGGTAGACGCGGACGCAGTTTTCTGCAAAACCACACGATAGGCATGCAAATGGTGCTTTTGGCAGAACGCGCGTGTGGATTTCTACCAAACGACGTGAAAAGCATGCCGATGCTGCTCTTTTTAGCACCCGCACAAGGATTTGTGCCAAAACGCGTTTTTAGCATGCACATGCATCTTTTGGGAGACGCGGACGCAGTTTTCTGCAAAACCACACGATATGCATGCAAATGGTGCTTTTGGCAGAACGCGCGTGTGGATTTCTACCAAACGACGTGAAAAGCATGCCGATGCTGCTCTTTTTAACATCCGCACATGGATTTGTGCCAAAACGCGTTTTTAGCATGCACATGCATCTTTTGGTAGACGCGGACGCAGTTTTCTGCAAAACCACACGATATGCATACAAATGGTGCTTTTGGCAGAACGCGCGTGTGGATTTCTACCAAACGACGTGAAAAGCATGCCGATGCTGCTCTTTTTAGCACCCGCACATGGATTTGTGCCAAAACGCGTTTTAAGCATGCGCATGCATCTTTTGGTAGACGCGGACGCAGTTTTCTGCAAAACCACACGATATGCATGCAAATGGTGCTTTTGGCAGAACGCGCGCATGGATTTCTACCAAACGACGTGAAAAGCATGCCGATGCTGCTCTTTTTAGCACCCGCACATGGATTTGTGCCAAAACGCGTTTTTAGCATGCACATGCATCTTTTGGTAGACGCGGACGCAGTTTTCTGCAAAACCACACGATATGCATGCAAATGGTGCTTTTGGCAGAACGCGCGTGTGGATTTCTACCAAACGACGTGAAAAGCATGCCGATGCTGCTCTTTTTAGCACCCGCACATGGATTTGTGCCAAAACGCGTTTTAAGCATGCGCATGCATCTTTTGGTAGACGCGGACGCAGTTTTCTGCAAAACCACACGATATGCATGCAAATGGTGCTTTTGGCAGAACGCGCGCGTGGATTTCTACCAAACGACGTGAAAAGCATGCCGATGCTGCTCTTTTTAACATCCGCACATGGATTTGTGCCAAAACGCGTTTTTAGCATGCACATGCATCTTTTGGTAGACGCGGACGCAGTTTTCTGCAAAACCACACGATATGCATGCAAATGGTGCTTTTGGCAGAACGCGCGTGTGGATTTCTACCAAACGACGTGAAAAGCATGCCGATGCTGCTCTTTTTAACATCCGCACATGGATTTGTGCCAAAACGCGTTTTAAGCATGCGCATGCATCTTTTGGTAGACGCGGACGCAGTTTTCTGCAAAACCACACGATAGGCATGCAAATGGTGCTTTTGGCAGAACGCGCGCATGGATTTCTACCAAACGACGTGAAAAGCATGCCGATGCTGCTCTTTTTAGCACCCGCACATGGATTTGTGCCAAAACGCGTTTTTAGCATGCACATGCATCTTTTGGTAGACGCGGACGCAGTTTTCTGCAAAACCACACGATATGCATGCAAATGGTGCTTTTGGCAGAACGCGCGTGTGGATTTCTACCAAACGACGTGAAAAGCATGCCGATGCTGCTCTTTTTAGCACCCGCACATGGATTTGTGCCAAAACGCGTTTTAAGCATGCGCATGCATCTTTTGGTAGACGCGGACGCAGTTTTCTGCAAAACCACACGATAGGCATGCAAATGGTGCTTTTGGCAGAACGCGCGTGTGGATTTCTACCAAACGACGTGAAAAGCATGCCGATGCTGCTCTTTTTAACATCCGCACATGGATTTGTGCCAAAACGCGTTTTTAGCATGCACATGCATCTTTTGGTAGACGCGGACGCAGTTTTCTGCAAAACCACACGATATGCATGCAAATGGTGCTTTTGGCAGAACGCGCGCGTGGATTTCTACCAAACGACGTGAAAAGCATGCCGATGCTGCTCTTTTTAACATCCGCACATGGATTTGTGCCAAAGCGCGTTTTAAGCATGCGCATGCATCTTTTGGTAGATGCGGACGCAGTTTTCTGCAAAACCACACGATAGGCATGCAAATGGTGCTTTTGGCAGAACGCGCGCGTGGATTTCTACCAAACGACGTGAAAAGCATGCCGATGCTGCTCTTTTTAACATCCGCACATGGATTTGTGCCAAAGCGCGTTTTAAGCATGCGCATGCATCTTTTGGTAGACGCGGACGCAGTTTGCTGCAAAACCACACGATAGGCATGCAAATGGTGCTTTTGGCAGAACGCGCGCGTGGATTTCTACCAAACGACGTGAAAAGCATGCCGATCCTGCTCTTTTTAGCACCCGCACATGGATTTGTGCCAAAACGCGTTTTTAGCATGCACATGCATCTTTTGGTAGACGCGGACGCAGTTTTCTGCAAAACCACACGATATGCATGCAAATCGTGCTTTTGGCAGAACGCGCGCGTGGATTTCTACCAAACGACGTGAAAAGCATGCCGATGCTGCTCTTTTTAGCACCCGCACATGGATTTGTGCCAAAACGCGTTTTTAGCATGCACATGCATCTTTTGGTAGACGCGGACGCAGTTTTCTGCAAAACCACACGATATGCATGCAAATGGTGCTTTTGGCAGAACGCGCGCGTGGAGTTCTACCAAACAACGTGAAAAGCATGCCGATGCTGCTCTTTTTAGCACCCGCACATGGATTTGTGCCAAAACGCGTATTAAGCATGCGCATGCATCTTTTGGTAGACGCGGACGCAGTTTTCTGCAAAACCACACGATATGCATGCAAATGGTGCTTTTGGCAGAACGCGCGCGTGGATTTCTACCAAACGACGTGAAAAGCATGCCGATGCTGCTCTTTTTAGCACCCGCACATGGATTTGTGCCAAAACGCGTTTTTAGCATGCACATGCATCTTTTGGTAGACGCGGACGCAGTTTTCTGCAAAACCACACGATATGCATGCAAATGGTGCTTTTGGCAGAACGCGCATGTGGATTTCTACCAAACGACGTGAAAAGCATGCCGATGCTGCTCTTTTTAGCACCCGCACATGGATTTGTGCCAAAGCGCGTTTTAAGCATGCGCATGCATCTTTTGGTAGACGCGGACGCAGTTTTCTGCAAAACCACACGATAGGCATGCAAATGGTGCTTTTGGCAGAACGCGCGTGTGGATTTCTACCAAACGACGTGAAAAGCATGCCGATGCTGCTCTTTTTAGCACCCGCACATGGATTTGTGCCAAAACGCGTTTTAAGCATGCGCATGCATCTTTTGGTAGACGCGGACGCAGTTTTCTGCAAAACCACACGATATGCATGCAAATGGTGCTTTTGGCAGAACGCGCGCATGGATTTCTACCAAACGACGTGAAAAGCATGCCGATGCTGCTCTTTTTAACATCCGCACATGGATTTGTGCCAAAGCGCGTTTTAAGCATGCGCATGCATCTTTTGGTAGACGCGGACGCAGTTTTCTGCAAAACCACACGATAGGCATGCAAATGGTGCTTTTGGCAGAACGCGCGTGTGGATTTCTACCAAACAACGTGAAAAGCACGCCGATGCTGCTCTTTTTAGCACCCGCACATGGATTTGTGCCAAAACGCGTTTTAAGCATGCGCATGCATCTTTTGGTAGACGCGGACGCAGTTTTCTGCAAAACCACACGATATGCATGCAAATGGTGCTTTTGGCAGAACGCGCGCGTGGCTGTCTACCAAACGATGTGAAAAGCATGCCGATGCTGCTCTTTTTAACATCCGCACATGGATTTGTGCCAAAGCGCGTTTTTAGCATGCACATGCATCTTTTGGTAGACGCGGACGCAGTTTTCTGCAAAACCACACGATATGCATGCAAATGGTCCTTTTGGCAGAACGCGCGTGTGGATTTCTACCAAACGACGTGAAAAGCATGCCGATGCTGCTCTTTTTAGCACCCGCACATGGATTTGTGCCAAAACGCGTTTTAAGCATGCGCATGCATCTTTTGGTAGACGCGGACGCAGTTTTCTGCAAAACCACACGATATGCATGCAAATGGTGCTTTTGGCAGAACGCGCGCGTGGATTTCTACCAAACGACGTGAAAAGCATGCCGATGCTGCTCTTTTTAACATCCGCACATGGATTTGTGCCAAAACGCGTTTTTAGCATGCACATGCATCTTTTGGTAGACGCGGACGCAGTTTTCTGCAAAACCACACGATATGCATGCAAATGGTGCTTTTGGCAGAACGCGCGTGTGGATTTCTACCAAACGACGTGAAAAGCATGCCGATGCTGCTCTTTTTAACATCCGCACATGGATTTGTGCCAAAGCGCGTTTTAAGCATGCGCATGCATCTTTTGGTAGACGCGGACGCAGTTTTCTGCAAAACCACACGATAGGCATGCAAATGGTGCTTTTGGCAGAACGCGCGTGTGGATTTCTACCAAACGACGTGAAAAGCATGCCGATGCTGCTCTTTTTAGCACCCGCACATGGATTTGTGCCAAAACGCGTTTTTAGCATGCACATGCATCTTTTGGTAGACGCGGACGCAGTTTTCTGCAAAACCACACGATATGCATGCAAATGATGCTTTTGGCAGAACGCGCGTGTGGATTTCTACCAAACGACGTGAAAAGCATGCCGATGCTGCTCTTTTTAACATCCGCACATGGATTTGTGCCAAAACGCGTTTTTAGCATGCACATGCATCTTTTGGCAGACGCGGACGCAGTTTTCTGCAAAACCACACGATATGCATGCAAATGGTGCTTTTGGCAGAACGCGCGTGTGGATTTCTACCAAACGACGTGAAAAGCATGCCGATGCTGCTCTTTTTAACATCCGCACATGGATTTGTGCCAAAACGCGTTTTTAGCATGCACATGCATCTTTTGGTAGACGCGGACGCAGTTTTCTGCAAAACCACACGATATGCATGCAAATGGTGCTTTTGGCAGAACGCGCGCGTGGATTTCTACCAAACGACGTGAAAAGCATGCCGATGCTGCTCTTTTTAACATCCGCACATGGATTTGTGCCAAAACGCGTTTTAAGCATGCGCATGCATCTTTTGGTAGACGCGGACGCAGTTTCCTGCAAAACCACACGATAGGCATGCAAATGGTGCTTTTGGCAGAACGCGCGCATGCATTTCTACCAAACGACGTGAAAAGCATGCCGATGCTGCTCTTCTTAGCACCCGCACATGGATTTGTGCCAAAACGCGTTTTTAGCATGCACATGCATCTTTTGGTAGACGCGGACGCAGTTTTCTGCAAAACCACACGATATGCATGCAAATGGTGCTTTTGGCAGAACGCGCGTGTGGATTTCTACCAAACGACGTGAAAAGCATGCCGATGCTGCTCTTTTTAGCACCCGCACATGGATTTGTGCCAAAGCGCGTTTTAAGCATGCGCATGCATCTTTTGGTAGACGCGGACGCAGTTTTCTGCAAAACCACACGATAGGCATGCAAATGGTGCTTTTGGCAGAACGCGCGTGTGGATTTCTACCAAACGACGTGAAAAGCATGCCGATGCTGCTCTTTTTAGCACCCGCACATGGATTTGTGCCAAAACGCGTTTTAAGCATGCGCATGCATCTTTTGGTAGACGCGGACGCAGTTTTCTGCAAAACCACACGATAGGCATGCAAATGGTGCTTTTGGCAGAACGCGCGTGTGGATTTCTACCAAACGACGTGAAAAGCATGCCGATGCTGCTCTTTTTAGCACCCGCACATGGATTTGTGCCAAAACGCGTTTTAAGCATGCGCATGCATCTTTTGGTAGACGCGGACGCAGTTTTCTGCAAAACCACACGATATGCATGCAAATGGTGCTTTTGGCAGAACGCGCGCGTGGATGTCTACCAAACGACGTGAAAAGCATGCCGATGCTGCTCTTTTTAACATCCGCACATGGATTTGTGCCAAAGCGCGTTTTAAGCATGCGCATGCATCTTTTGGTAGACGCGGACGCAGTTTTCTGCAAAACCACACGATAGGCATGCAAATGGTTCTTTTTGCAGAACGCGCGTGTGGATTTCTACCAAACGACGTGAAAAGCATGCCGATGCTGCTCTTTTTAGCACCCGCACATGGATTTGTGCCAAAACGCGTTTTAAGCATGCGCATGCATCTTTTGGTAGACGCGGACGCAGTTTTCTGCAAAACCACACGATATGCATGCAAATGGTGCTTTTGGCAGAACGCGCGCGTGGATTTCTACCAAACGACGTGAAAAGCATGCCGATGCTGCTCTTTTTAACATCCGCACATGGATTTGTGCCAAAACGCGTTTTAAGCATGCGCATGCATCTTTTGGTAGACGCGGACGCAGTTTTCTGCAAAACCACACGATAGGCATGCAAATGGTGCTTTTGGCAGAACGCGCGCATGGATTTCTACCAAACGACGTGAAAAGCATGCCGATGCTGCTCTTTTTAGCACCCGCACATGGATTTGTGCCAAAACGCGTTTTTAGCATGCACATGCATCTTTTGGTAGACGCGGACGCAGTTTTCTGCAAAACCACACGATATGCATGCAAATGGTGCTTTTGGCAGAACGCGCGTGTGGATTTCTACCAAACGACGTGAAAAGCATGCCGATGCTGCTCTTTTTAGCACCCGCACATGGATTTGTGCCAAAGCGCGTTTTAAGCATGCGCATGCATCTTTTGGTAGACGCGGACGCAGTTTTCTGCAAAACCACACGATAGGCATGCAAATGGTGCTTTTGGCAGAACGCGCGTGTGGATTTCTACCAAACGACGTGAAAAGCATGCCGATGCTGCTCTTTTTAGCACCCGCACATGGATTTGTGCCAAAACGCGTTTTAAGCATGCGCATGCATCTTTTGGTAGACGCGGACGCAGTTTTCTGCAAAACCACACGATAGGCATGCAAATGGTGCTTTTGGCAGAACGCGCGTGTGGATTTCTACCAAACGACGTGAAAAGCATGCCGATGCTGCTCTTTTTAGCACCCGCACATGGATTTGTGCCAAAACGCGTTTTAAGCATGCGCATGCATCTTTTGGTAGACGCGGACGCAGTTTTCTGCAAAACCACACGATATGCATGCAAATGGTGCTTTTGGCAGAACGCGCGCGTGGATGTCTACCAAACGACGTGAAAAGCATGCCGATGCTGCTCTTTTTAACATCCGCACATGGATTTGTGCCAAAGCGCGTTTTAAGCATGCGCATGCATCTTTTGGTAGACGCGGACGCAGTTTTCTGCAAAACCACACGATAGGCATGCAAATGGTGCTTTTTGCAGAACGCGCGTGTGGATTTCTACCAAACGACGTGAAAAGCATGCCGATGCTGCTCTTTTTAGCACCCGCACATGGATTTGTGCCAAAACGCGTTTTAAGCATGCGCATGCATCTTTTGGTAGACGCGGACGCAGTTTTCTGCAAAACCACACGATATGCATGCAAATGGTGCTTTTGGCAGAACGCGCGCGTGGATTTCTACCAAACGACGTGAAAAGCATGCCGATGCTGCTCTTTTTAACATCCGCACATGGATTTGTGCCAAAACGCGTTTTAAGCATGCGCATGCATCTTTTGGTAGACGCGGACGCAGTTTTCTGCAAAACCACACGATAGGCATGCAAATGGTGCTTTTGGCAGAACGCGCGCATGGATTTCTACCAAACGACGTGAAAAGCATGCCGATGCTGCTCTTTTTAGCACCCGCACATGGATTTGTGCCAAAACGCGTTTTTAGCATGCACATGCATCTTTTGGTAGACGCGGACGCAGTTTTCTGCAAAACCACACGATATGCATGCAAATGGTGCTTTTGGCAGAACGCGCGTGTGGATTTCTACCAAACGACGTGAAAAGCATGCCGATGCTGCTCTTTTTAGCACCCGCACATGGATTTGTGCCAAAACGCGTTTTAAGCATGCGCATGCATCTTTTGGTAGACGCGGACGCAGTTTTCTGCAAAACCACACGATAGGCATGCAAATGGTGCTTTTGGCAGAACGCGCGTGTGGATTTCTACCAAACGACGTGAAAAGCATGCCGATGCTGCTCTTTTTAGCACCCGCACATGGATTTGTGCCAAAGCGCGTTTTAAGCATGCGCATGCATCTTTTGGTAGACGCGGACGCAGTTTTCTGCAAAACCACACGATAGGCATGCAAATGGTGCTTTTGGCAGAACGCGCGCATGCATTTCTACCAAACGACGTGAAAAGCATGCCGATGCTGCTCTTTTTAGCACCCGCACATGGATTTGTGCCAAAACGCGTTTTTAGCATGCACATGCATCTTTTGGTAGACGCGGACGCAGTTTTCTGCAAAACCACACGATATGCATGCAAATGGTGCTTTTGGCAGAACGCGCGTGTGGATTTCTACCAAACGACGTGAAAAGCATGCCGATGCTGCTCTTTTTAGCACCCGCACATGGATTTGTGCCAAAGCGCGTTTTAAGCATGCGCATGCATCTTTTGGTAGACGCGGACGCAGTTTTCTGCAAAACCACACGATAGGCATGCAAATGGTGCTTTTGGCAGAACGCGCGTGTGGATTTCTACCAAACGACGTGAAAAGCATGCCGATGCTGCTCTTTTTAGCACCCGCACATGGATTTGTGCCAAAACGCGTTTTAAGCATGCGCATGCATCTTTTGGTAGACGCGGACGCAGTTTTCTGCAAAACCACACGATAGGCATGCAAATGGTGCTTTTGGCAGAACGCGCGTGTGGATTTCTACCAAACGACGTGAAAAGCATGCCGATGCTGCTCTTTTTAGCACCCGCACATGGATTTGTGCCAAAACGCGTTTTAAGCATGCGCATGCATCTTTTGGTAGACGCGGACGCAGTTTTCTGCAAAACCACACGATATGCATGCAAATGGTGCTTTTGGCAGAACGCGCGCATGGATTTCTACCAAACGACGTGAAAAGCATGCCGATGCTGCTCTTTTTAGCACCCGCACATGGATTTGTGCCAAAACGCGTTTTTAGCATGCACATGCATCTTTTGGTAGACGCGGACGCAGTTTTCTGCAAAACCACACGATATGCATGCAAATGGTGCTTTTGGCAGAACGCGCGTGTGGATTTCTACCAAACGACGTGAAAAGCATGCCGATGCTGCTCTTTTTAGCACCCGCACATGGATTTGTGCCAAAACGCGTTTTAAGCATGCGCATGCATCTTTTGGTAGACGCGGACGCAGTTTTCTGCAAAACCACACGATATGCATGCAAATGGTGCTTTTGGCAGAACGCGCGCGTGGATTTCTACCAAACGACGTGAAAAGCATGCCGATGCTGCTCTTTTTAACATCCGCACATGGATTTGTGCCAAAACGCGTTTTTAGCATGCACATGCATCTTTTGGTAGACGCGGACGCAGTTTTCTGCAAAACCACACGATATGCATGCAAATGGTGCTTTTGGCAGAACGCGCGTGTGGATTTCTACCAAACGACGTGAAAAGCATGCCGATGCTGCTCTTTTTAACATCCGCACATGGATTTGTGCCAAAACGCGTTTTAAGCATGCGCATGCATCTTTTGGTAGACGCGGACGCAGTTTTCTGCAAAACCACACGATAGGCATGCAAATGGTGCTTTTGGCAGAACGCGCGCATGGATTTCTACCAAACGACGTGAAAAGCATGCCGATGCTGCTCTTTTTAGCACCCGCACATGGATTTGTGCCAAAACGCGTTTTTAGCATGCACATGCATCTTTTGGTAGACGCGGACGCAGTTTTCTGCAAAACCACACGATATGCATGCAAATGGTGCTTTTGGCAGAACGCGCGTGTGGATTTCTACCAAACGACGTGAAAAGCATGCCGATGCTGCTCTTTTTAGCACCCGCACATGGATTTGTGCCAAAACGCGTTTTAAGCATGCGCATGCATCTTTTGGTAGACGCGGACGCAGTTTTCTGCAAAACCACACGATAGGCATGCAAATGGTGCTTTTGGCAGAACGCGCGTGTGGATTTCTACCAAACGACGTGAAAAGCATGCCGATGCTGCTCTTTTTAACATCCGCACATGGATTTGTGCCAAAACGCGTTTTTAGCATGCACATGCATCTTTTGGTAGACGCGGACGCAGTTTTCTGCAAAACCACACGATATGCATGCAAATGGTGCTTTTGGCAGAACGCGCGCGTGGATTTCTACCAAACGACGTGAAAAGCATGCCGATGCTGCTCTTTTTAACATCCGCACATGGATTTGTGCCAAAGCGCGTTTTAAGCATGCGCATGCATCTTTTGGTAGATGCGGACGCAGTTTTCTGCAAAACCACACGATAGGCATGCAAATGGTGCTTTTGGCAGAACGCGCGCGTGGATTTCTACCAAACGACGTGAAAAGCATGCCGATGCTGCTCTTTTTAACATCCGCACATGGATTTGTGCCAAAGCGCGTTTTAAGCATGCGCATGCATCTTTTGGTAGACGCGGACGCAGTTTGCTGCAAAACCACACGATAGGCATGCAAATGGTGCTTTTGGCAGAACGCGCGCGTGGATTTCTACCAAACGACGTGAAAAGCATGCCGATCCTGCTCTTTTTAGCACCCGCACATGGATTTGTGCCAAAACGCGTTTTTAGCATGCACATGCATCTTTTGGTAGACGCGGACGCAGTTTTCTGCAAAACCACACGATATGCATGCAAATCGTGCTTTTGGCAGAACGCGCGCGTGGATTTCTACCAAACGACGTGAAAAGCATGCCGATGCTGCTCTTTTTAGCACCCGCACATGGATTTGTGCCAAAACGCGTTTTTAGCATGCAATGCATCTTTTGGTAGACGCGGACGCAGTTTTCTGCAAAACCACACGATATGCATGCAAATGGTGCTTTTGGCAGAACGCGCGTGTGGATTTCTACCAAACGACGTGAAAAGCATACCGATGCTGCTCTTTTTAGCACCCGCACATGGATTTGTGCCAAAACGCGTTTTAAGCATGCGCATGCATCTTTTGGTAGACGCGGACGCAGTTTTCTGCAAAACCACACGATAGGCATGCAAATGGTGCTTTTGGCAGAACGCGCGTGTGGATTTCTACCAAACGACGTGAAAAGCATGCCGATGCTGCTCTTTTTAGCACCCGCACATGGATTTGTGCCAAAGCGCGTTTTAAGCATGCGCATGCATCTTTTGGTAGACGCGGACGCAGTTTTCTGCAAAACCACACGATATGCATGCAAATGGTGCTTTTGGCAGAACGCGCGTGTGGATTTCTACCAAACGACGTGAAAAGCATGCCGATGCTGCTCTTTTTAGCACCCGCACATGGATTTGTGCCAAAACGCGTTTTAAGCATGCGCATGCATCTTTTGGTAGACGCGGACGCAGTTTTCTGCAAAACCACACGATATGCATGCAAATGGTGCTTTTGGCAGAACGCGCGCGTGGATTTCTACCAAACGACGTGAAAAGCATGCCGATGCTGCTCTTTTTAACATCCGCACATGGAGTTGTGCCAAAGCGCGTTTTAAGCATGCGCATGCATCTTTTGGTAGACGCGGACGCAGTTTCTGCAAAACCACACGATAGGCATGCAAATGGTGCTTTTGGCAGAACGCGCGCATGGATTTCTACCAAACGACGTGAAAAGCATGCCGATGCTGCTCTTTTTAGCACCCGCACATGGATTTGTGCCAAAACGCGTTTTAAGCATGCGCATGCATCTTTTGGTAGACGCGGACGCAGTTTTCTGCAAACCACACGATAGGCATGCAAATGGTGCTTTTGGCAGAACGCGCGCGTGGATTTCTACCAAACGACGTGAAAAGCATGCCGATGCTGCTCTTTTTAGCACCCGCACATGGATTTGTGCCAAAACGCGTTTTTAGCATGCACATGCATCTTTTGGTAGACGCGGACGCAGTTTTCTGCAAAACCACACGATATGCATGAAAATGGTGCTTTTGGCAGAACGCGCGTGTGGATTTCTACCAAACGACGTGAAAAGCATGCCGATGCTGCTCTTTTTAACATCCGCACATGGATTTGTGCCAAAACGCGTTTTTAGCATGCACATGCATCTTTTGGTAGACGCGGACGCAGTTTTCTGCAAAACCACACGATATGCATGCAAATGGTGCTTTTGGCAGAACGCGCGTGTGGATTTCTACCAAACGACGTGAAAAGCATGCCGATGCTGCTCTTTTTAACATCCGCACATGGATTTGTGCCAAAGCGCGTTTTAAGCATGCGCATGCATCTTTTGGTAGACGCGGACGCAGTTTTCTGCAAAACCACACGATAGGCATGCAAATGGTGCTTTTGGCAGAACGCGCGTGTGGATTTCTACCAAACGACGTGAAAAGCATGCCGATGCTGCTCTTTTTAGCACCCGCACATGGATTTGTGCCAAAACGCGTTTTTAGCATGCACATGCATCTTTTGGGAGACGCGGACGCAGTTTTCTGCAAAACCACACGATATGCATGCAAATGGTGCTTTTGGCAGAACGCGCGTGTGGATTTCTACCAAACGACGTGAAAAGCATGCCGATGCTGCTCTTTTTAACATCCGCACATGGATTTGTGCCAAAACGCGTTTTTAGCATGCACATGCATCTTTTGGTAGACGCGGACGCAGTTTTCTGCAAAACCACACGATATGCATACAAATGGTGCTTTTGGCAGAACGCGCGTGTGGATTTCTACCAAACGACGTGAAAAGCATGCCGATGCTGCTCTTTTTAGCACCCGCACATGGATTTGTGCCAAAACGCGTTTTAAGCATGCGCATGCATCTTTTGGTAGACGCGGACGCAGTTTTCTGCAAAACCACACGATATGCATGCAAATGGTGCTTTTGGCAGAACGCGCGCATGGATTTCTACCAAACGACGTGAAAAGCATGCCGATGCTGCTCTTTTTAGCACCCGCACATGGATTTGTGCCAAACGCGTTTTAAGCATGCACATGCATCTTTTGGTAGACGCGGACGCAGTTTTCTGCAAAACCACACGATATGCATGCAAATGGTGCTTTTGGCAGAACGCGCGTGTGGATTTCTACCAAACGACGTGAAAAGCATGCCGATGCTGCTCTTTTTAGCACCCGCACATGGATTTGTGCCAAAACGCGTTTTAAGCATGCGCATGCATCTTTTGGTAGACGCGGACGCAGTTTTCTGCAAAACCACACGATATGCATGCAAATGGTGCTTTTGGCAGAACGCGCGCGTGGATTTCTACCAAACGACGTGAAAAGCATGCCGATGCTGCTCTTTTTAACATCCGCACATGGATTTGTGCCAAAACGCGTTTTTAGCATGCACATGCATCTTTTGGTAGACGCGGACGCAGTTTTCTGCAAAACCACACGATATGCATGCAAATGGTGCTTTTGGCAGAACGCGCGTGTGGATTTCTACCAAACGACGTGAAAAGCATGCCGATGCTGCTCTTTTTAACATCCGCACATGGATTTGTGCCAAAACGCGTTTTAAGCATGCGCATGCATCTTTTGGTAGACGCGGACGCAGTTTTCTGCAAAACCACACGATAGGCATGCAAATGGTGCTTTTGGCAGAACGCGCGCATGGATTTCTACCAACGACGTGAAAAGCATGCCGATGCTGCTCTTTTTAGCACCCGCACATGGATTTGTGCCAAAACGCGTTTTTAGCATGCACATGCATCTTTTGGTAGACGCGGACGCAGTTTTCTGCAAAACCACACGATATGCATGCAAATGGTGCTTTTGGCAGAACGCGCGTGTGGATTTCTACCAAACGACGTGAAAAGCATGCCGATGCTGCTCTTTTTAGCACCCGCACATGGATTTGTGCCAAAACGCGTTTTAAGCATGCGCATGCATCTTTTGGTAGACGCGGACGCAGTTTTCTGCAAAACCACACGATAGGCATGCAAATGGTGCTTTTGGCAGAACGCGCGCTGTGGATTTCTACCAAACGACGTGAAAAGCATGCCGATGCTGCTCTTTTTAACATCCGCACATGGATTTGTGCCAAAACGCGTTTTTAGCATGCACATGCATCTTTTGGTAGACGCGGACGCAGTTTTCTGCAAAACCACACGATATGCATGCAAATGGTGCTTTTGGCAGAACGCGCGCGTGGATTTCTACCAAACGACGTGAAAAGCATGCCGATGCTGCTCTTTTTAACATCCGCACATGGATTTGTGCCAAAGCGCGTTTTAAGCATGCGCATGCATCTTTTGGTAGATGCGGACGCAGTTTTCTGCAAACCACACGATAGGCATGCAAATGGTGCTTTTGGCAGAACGCGCGCGTGGATTTCTACCAAACGACGTGAAAAGCATGCCGATGCTGCTCTTTTTAACATCCGCACATGGATTTGTGCCAAAGCGCGTTTTAAGCATGCGCATGCATCTTTTGGTAGACGCGGACGCAGTTTGCTACAAAACCACACGATAGGCATGCAAATGGTGCTTTTGGCAGAACGTGCGCGTGGATTTCTACCAAACGACGTGAAAAGCATGCCGATCCTGCTCTTTTTAGCACCCGCACATGGATTTGTGCCAAAACGCGTTTTTAGCATGCACATGCATCTTTTGGTAGACGCGGACGCAGTTTTCTGCAAAACCACACGATATGCATGCAAATCGTGCTTTTGGCAGAACGCGCGCGTGGATTTCTACCAAACGACGTGAAAAGCATGCCGATGCTGCTCTTTTTAGCACCCGCACATGGATTTGTGCCAAAACGCGTTTTTAGCATGCACATGCATCTTTTGGTAGACGCGGACGCAGTTTCTGCAAAACCACACGATATGCATGCAAATGGTGCTTTTGGCAGAACGCGCGCGTGGAGTTCTACCAAACGACGTGAAAAGCATGCCGATGCTGCTCTTTTTAGCACCCGCACATGGATTTGTGCCAAAACGCGTATTAAGCATGCGCATGCATCTTTTGGTAGACGCGGACGCAGTTTTCTGCAAAACCACACGATATGCATGCAAATGGTGCTTTTGGCAGAACGCGCGCGTGGATTTCTACCAAACGACGTGAAAAGCATGCCGATGCTGCTCTTTTTAGCACCCGCACATGGATTTGTGCCAAAACGCGTTTTTAGCATGCACATGCATCTTTTGGTAGACGCGGACGCAGTTTTCTGCAAAACCACACGATATGCATGCAAATGGTGCTTTTGGCAGAACGCGCATGTGGATTTCTACCAAACGACGTGAAAAGCATGCCGATGCTGCTCTTTTTAGCAGCCGCACATGGATTTGTGCCAAAGCGCGTTTTAAGCATGCGCATGCATCTTTTGGTAGACGCGGACGCAGTTTTCTGCAAAACCACACGATAGGCATGCAAATGGTGCTTTTGGCAGAACGCGCGTGTGGATTTCTACCAAACGACGTGAAAAGCATGCCGATGCTGCTCTTTTTAGCACCCGCACATGGATTTGTGCCAAACGCGTTTTAAGCATGCGCATGCATCTTTTGGTAGACGCGGACGCAGTTTTCTGCAAAACCACACGATATGCATGCAAATGGTGCTTTTGCAGAACGCGCGCATGGATTTCTACCAAACGACGTGAAAAGCATGCCGATGCTGCTCTTTTTAACATCCGCACATGGATTTGTGCCAAAGCGCGTTTTAAGCATGCGCATGCATCTTTTGGTAGACGCGGACGCAGTTTTCTGCAAAACCACACGATATGCATGCAAATGGTGCTTTTGGCAGAACGCGCGCTGTGGATTTCTACCAAACGACGTGAAAAGCATGCCGATGCTGCTCTTTTTAGCACCCGCACATGGATTTGTGCCAAAGCGCGTTTTAAGCATGCGCATGCATCTTTTGGTAGACGCGGACGCAGTTTTCTGCAAAACCACACGATAGGCATGCAAATGGTGCTTTTGGCAGAACGCGCGCTGTGGATTTCTACCAAACGACGTGAAAAGCATGCCGATGCTGCTCTTTTTAGCACCCGCACATGGATTTGTGCCAAAACGCGTTTTAAGCATGCGCATGCATCTTTGGTAGACGCGGACGCAGTTTTCTGCAAAACCACACGATAGGCATGCAAATGGTGCTTTTGGCAGAACGCGCGTGTGGATTTCTACCAAACGACGTGAAAAGCATGCCGATGCTGCTCTTTTTAGCACCCGCACATGGATTTGTGCCAAAACGCGTTTTAAGCATGCGCATGCATCTTTTGGTAGACGCGGACGCAGTTTTCTGCAAAACCACACGATATGCATGCAAATGGTGCTTTTGGCAGAACGCGCGCGTGGATGTCTACCAAACGACGTGAAAAGCATGCCGATGCTGCTCTTTTTAACATCCGCACATGGATTTGTGCCAAAGCGCGTTTTAAGCATGCGCATGCATCTTTTGGTAGACGCGGACGCAGTTTTCTGCAAAACCACACGATAGGCATGCAAATGGTGCTTTTGCAGAACGCGCGTGTGGATTTCTACCAAACGACGTGAAAAGCATGCCGATGCTGCTCTTTTTAGCACCCGCACATGGATTTGTGCCAAAACGCGTTTTAAGCATGCGCATGCATCTTTTGGTAGACGCGGACGCAGTTTTCTGCAAAACCACACGATATGCATGCAAATGGTGCTTTTGGCAGAACGCGCGGTGGATTTCTACCAAACGACGTGAAAAGCATGCCGATGCTGCTCTTTTTAACATCCGCACATGGATTTGTGCCAAAACGCGTTTTAAGCATGCGCATGCATCTTTTGGTAGACGCGGACGCAGTTTTCTGCAAAACCACACGATAGGCATGCAAATGGTGCTTTTGGCAGAACGCGCGCATGGATTTCTACCAAACGACGTGAAAAGCATGCCGATGCTGCTCTTTTTAGCACCCGCACATGGATTTGTGCCAAAACGCGTTTTTAGCATGCACATGCATCTTTTGGTAGACGCGGACGCAGTTTTCTGCAAAACCACACGATATGCATGCAAATGGTGCTTTTGGCAGAACGCGCGTGTGGATTTCTACCAAACGACGTGAAAAGCATGCCGATGCTGCTCTTTTTAGCACCCGCACATGGATTTGTGCCAAAGCGCGTTTTAAGCATGCGCATGCATCTTTTGGTAGACGCGGACGCAGTTTTCTGCAAAACCACACGATATGCATGCAAATGGGCTTTTGGCAGAACGCGCGTGTGGATTTCTACCAAACGACCTGAAAAGCATGCCGATGCTGCTCTTTTTAGCACCCGCACATGGACTTGCGCCAAAACGCGTTTTAAGCATGCGCATGCATCTTTTGGTAGACGCGGACGCAGTTTTCTGCAAAACCACACGATAGGCATGCAAATGGTGCTTTTGGCAGAACGCGCGCGTGGATTTCTACCAAACGACGTGAAAAGCATGCCGATGCTGCTCTTTTTAGCACCCGCACATGGATTTGTGCCAAAACGCGTTTTTAGCATGCACATGCATCTTTTGGTAGACGCGGACGCAGTTTTCTGCAAAACCACACGATATGCATGAAAATGGTGCTTTTGGCAGAACGCGCGTGTGGATTTCTACCAAACGACGTGAAAAGCATGCCGATGCTGCTCTTTTTAACATCCGCACATGGATTTGTGCCAAAACGCGTTTTAAGCATGCGCATGCATCTTTGGTAGACGCGGACGCAGTTTTCTGCAAAACCACACGATAGGCATGCAAATGGTGCTTTTGGCAGAACGCGCGCATGGATTTCTACCAAACGACGTGAAAAGCATGCCGATGCTGCTCTTTTTAGCACCCGCACATGGATTTGTGCCAAAACGCGTTTTTAGCATGCACATGCATCTTTTGGTAGACGCGGACGCAGTTTTCTGCAAAACCACACCATATGCATGCAAATGGTGCTTTTGGCAGAACGCGCGTGTGGATTTCTACCAAACGACGTGAAAAGCATACCGATGCTGCTCTTTTTAGCACCCGCACATGGATTTGTGCCAAAACGCGTTTTAAGCATGCGCATGCATCTTTTGGTAGACGCGGACGCAGTTTTCTGCAAAACCACACGATAGGCATGCAAATGGTGCTTTTGGCAGAACGCGCGTGTGGATTTCTACCAAACGACGTGAAAAGCATGCCGATGCTGCTCTTTTTAGCACCCGCACATGGATTTGTGCCAAAGCGCGTTTTAAGCATGCGCATGCATCTTTTGGTAGACGCGGACGCAGTTTTCTGCAAAACCACACGATATGCATGCAAATGGTGCTTTTGGCAGAACGCGCGTGTGGATTTCTACCAAACGACGTGAAAAGCATGCCGATGCTGCTCTTTTTAGCACCCGCACATGGATTTGTGCCAAAACGCGTTTTAAGCATGCGCATGCATCTTTTGGTAGACGCGGACGCAGTTTTCTGCAAAACCACACGATATGCATGCAAATGGTGCTTTTGGCAGAACGCGCGCGTGGATTTCTACCAAACGACGTGAAAAGCATGCCGATGCTGCTCTTTTTAACATCCGCACATGGAGTTGTGCCAAAGCGCGTTTTAAGCATGCGCATGCATCTTTTGGTAGACGCGGACGCAGTTTTCTGCAAAACCACACGATAGGCATGCAAATGGTGCTTTTGGCAGAACGCGCGCATGGATTTCTACCAAACGACGTGAAAAGCATGCCGATGCTGCTCTTTTTAGCACCCGCACATGGATTTGTGCCAAAACGCGTTTTAAGCATGCGCATGCATCTTTTGGTAGACGCGGACGCAGTTTTCTGCAAAACCACACGATAGGCATGCAAATGGTGCTTTTGGCAGAACGCGCGCGTGGATTTCTACCAAACGACGTGAAAAGCATGCCGATGCTGCTCTTTTTAGCACCCGCACATGGATTTGTGCCAAAACGCGTTTTTAGCATGCACATGCATCTTTTGGTAGACGCGGACGCAGTTTTCTGCAAAACCACACGATATGCATGAAAATGGTGCTTTTGGCAGAACGCGCGTGTGGATTTCTACCAAACGACGTGAAAAGCATGCCGATGCTGCTCTTTTTAACATCCGCACATGGATTTGTGCCAAAACGCGTTTTTAGCATGCACATGCATCTTTTGGTAGACGCGGACGCAGTTTTCTGCAAAACCACACGATATGAATGCAAATGGTGCTTTTGGCAGAACGCGCGTGTGGATTTCTACCAAACGACGTGAAAAGCATGCCGATGCTGCTCTTTTTAACATCCGCACATGGATTTGTGCCAAAGTGCGTTTTAAGCATGCGCATGCATCTTTTGGTAGACGCGGACGCAGTTTTCTGCAAAACCACACGATAGGCATGCAAATGGTGCTTTTGGCAGAACGCGCGTGTGGATTTCTACCAAACGACGTGAAAAGCATGCCGATGCTGCTCTTTTTAGCACCCGCACATGGATTTGTGCCAAAACGCGTTTTTAGCATGCACATGCATCTTTTGGGAGACGCGGACGCAGTTTTCTGCAAAACCACACGATATGCATGCAAATGGTGCTTTTGGCAGAACGCGCGTGTGGATTTCTACCAAACGACGTGAAAAGCATGCCGATGCTGCTCTTTTTAACATCCGCACATGGATTTGTGCCAAAACGCGTTTTAGCATGCACATGCATCTTTTGGTAGACGCGGACGCAGTTTTCTGCAAAACCACACGATATGCATACAAATGGTGCTTTTGGCAGAACGCGCGTGTGGATTTCTACCAAACGACGTGAAAAGCATGCCGATGCTGCTCTTTTTAGCACCCGCACATGGATTTGTGCCAAAACGCGTTTTAAGCATGCGCATGCATCTTTTGGTAGACGCGGACGCAGTTTTCTGCAAAACCACACGATATGCATGCAAATGGTGCTTTTGGCAGAACGCGCGCATGGATTTCTACCAAACGACGTGAAAAGCATGCCGATGCTGCTCTTTTTAGCACCCGCACATGGATTTGTGCCAAAACGCGTTTTTAGCATGCACATGCATCTTTTGGTAGACGCGGACGCAGTTTTCTGCAAAACCACACGATATGCATGCAAATGGTGCTTTTTGGCAGAACGCGCGTGTGGATTTCTACCAAACGACGTGAAAAGCATGCCGATGCTGCTCTTTTTAGCACCCGCACATGGATTTGTGCCAAAACGCGTTTTAAGCATGCGCATGCATCTTTTGGTAGACGCGGACGCAGTTTTCTGCAAAACCACACGATATGCATGCAAATGGTGCTTTTGGCAGAACGCGCGCGTGGATTTCTACCAAACGACGTGAAAAGCATGCCGATGCTGCTCTTTTTAACATCCGCACATGGATTTGTGCCAAAACGCGTTTTTAGCATGCACATGCATCTTTTGGTAGACGCGGACGCAGTTTTCTGCAAAACCACACGATATGCATGCAAATGGTGCTTTTGGCAGAACGCGCGTGTGGATTTCTACCAAACGACGTGAAAAGCATGCCGATGCTGCTCTTTTTAACATCGCACATGGATTTGTGCCAAAACGCGTTTTAAGCATGCGCATGCATCTTTTGGTAGACGCGGACGCAGTTTTCTGCAAAACCACACGATAGGCATGCAAATGGTGCTTTTGGCAGAACGCGCGCATGGATTTCTACCAAACGACGTGAAAAGCATGCCGATGCTGCTCTTTTTAGCACCCGCACATGGATTTGTGCCAAAACGCGTTTTTAGCATGCACATGCATCTTTTGTAGACGCGAACGCAGTTTTCTGCAAAACCACACGATATGCATGCAAATGGTGCTTTTGGCAGAACGCGCGTGTGGATGCAGAACGCGCGCGTGGATTTCTACCAAACGACGTGAAAAGCATGCCGATGCTGCTCTTTTTAACATCCGCACATGGATTTGTGCCAAAACGCGTTTTTAGCATGCACATGCATCTTTTGGTAGACGCGGACGCAGTTTTCTGCAAAACCACACGATAGGCATGCAAATGGTGCTTTTGGCAGAACGCGCGCATGGATTTCTACCAAACGACGTGAAAAGCATGCCGATGCTGCTCTTTTTAGCACCCGCACATAGATTTGTGCCAAAACGCGTTTTTAGCATGCACATGCATCTTTTGGTAGACGCGGACGCAGTTTTCTGCAAAACCACACGATATGCATGCAAATGGTGCTTTTGGCAGAACGCGCGTGTGGATTTCTACCAAACGACGTGAAAAGCATGCCGATGCTGTTCTTTTTAGCACCCGCACATGGATTTGTGCCAAAGCGCGTTTTAAGCATGCGCATGCATCTTTTGGTAGACGCGGACGCAGTTTTCTGCAAAACCACACGATAGGCATGCAAATGGTGCTTTTGGCAGAACGCGCGCGTGGATTTCTACCAAACGACGTGAAAAGCATGCCGATGCTGCTCTTTTTAGCACCCGCACATGGATTTGTGCCAAAACGCGTTTTAAGCATGCGCATGCATCTTTTGGTAGACGCGGAAGCAGTTTTCTGCAAAACCACACGATATGCATGCAAATGGTGCTTTTGGCAGAACGCGCGCGTGGATTTCTACCAAACGACGTGAAAAGCATGCCGATGCTGCTCTTTTTACCATCCGCACATGGATTTGTGCCAAAGCGCGTTTTAAGCATGCGCATGCATCTTTTGGTAGACGCGGACGCAGTTTTCTGCAAAACCACACGATAGGCATGCAAATGGTGCTTTTGGCAGAACGCGCGTGTGGATTTCTACCAAACGACGTGAAAAGCATGCCGATGCTGCTCTTTTTAGCACCCGCACATGGATTTGTGCCAAAACGCGTTTTAAGCATGCGCATGCATCTTTTGGTAGACGCGGACGCAGTTTTCTGCAAAACCACACGATATGCATGCAAATGGTGCTTTTGGCAGAACGCGCGCGTGGATGTCTACCAAACGATGTGAAAAGCATGCCGATGCTGCTCTTTTTAACATCCGCACATGGATTTGTGCCAAAGCGCGTTTTTAGCATGCACATGCATCTTTTGGTAGACGCGGACGCAGTTTTCTGCAAAACCACACGATATGCATGCAAATGGTGCTTTTGGCAGAACGCGCGTGTGGATTTCTACCAATCGACGTGAAAAGCATGCCGATGCTGCTCTTTTTAGCACCCGCACATGGATTTGTGCCAAAACGCGTTTTAAGCATGCGCATGCATCTTTTGGTAGACGCGGACGCAGTTTTCTGCAAAACCACACGATATGCATGCAAATGGTGCTTTTGGCAGAACGCGCGCGTGGATTTCTACCAAACGACGTGAAAAGCATGCCGATGCTGCTCTTTTTAACATCCGCACATGGATTTGTGCCAAAACGCGTTTTTAGCATGCACATGCATCTTTTGGTATACGCGGACGCAGTTTTCTGCAAAACCACACGATATGCATGCAAATGGTGCTTTTGGCAGAACGCGCGTGTGCATTTCTACCAAACGACGTGAAAAGCATGCCGATGCTGCTCTTTTTAACATCCGCACATGGATTTGTGCCAAAGCGCGTTTTAAGCATGCGCATGCATCTTTTGGTAGACGCGGACGCAGTTTTCTGCAAAACCACACGATAGGCATGCAAATGGTGCTTTTGGCAGAACGCGCGTGTGGATTTCTACCAAACGACGTGAAAAGCATGCCGATGCTGCTCTTTTTAGCACCCGCACATGGATTTGTGCCAAAACGCGTTTTTAGCATGCACATGCATCTTTTGGTAGACGCGGACGCAGTTTTCTGCAAAACCACACGATATGCATGCAAATGGTGCTTTTGGCAGAACGCGCGTGTGGATTTCTACCAAACGACGTGAAAAGCATGCCGATGCTGCTCTTTTTAACATCCGCACATGGATTTGTGCCAAAACGCGTTTTTAGCATGCACATGCATCTTTTGGCAGACGCGGACGCAGTTTTCTGCAAAACCACACGATATGCATGCAAATGGTGCTTTTGGCAGAACGCGCTTGTGGATTTCTACCAAACGACGTGAAAAGCATGCCGATGCTGCTCTTTTTAGCACCCGCACATGGATTTGTGCCAAAACGCGTTTTAAGCATGCGCATGCATCTTTTGGTAGACGCGGACGCAGTTTTCTGCAAAACCACACGATCTGCATGCAAATGGTGCTTTTGGCAGAACGCGCGCGTGGATTTCTACCAAACGACGTGAAAAGCATGCCGATGCTGCTCTTTTTAACATCCGCACATGGATTTGTGCCAAAGCGCGTTTTAAGCATGCGCATGCATCTTTTGGTAGATGCGGACGCAGTTTTCTGCAAAACCACACGATAGGCATGCAAATGGTGCTTTTGGCAGAACGCGCGCGTGGATTTCTACCAAACGACGTGAAAAGCATGCCGATGCTGCTCTTTTTAACATCCGCACATGGATTTGTGCCAAAGCGCGTTTTAAGCATGCGCATGCATCTTTTGGTAGACGCGGACGCAGTTTTCTGCAAAACCACACGATAGGCATGCAAATGGTGCTTTTGGCAGAACGCGCGCGTGGATTTCTACCAAACGACGTGAAAAGCATGCCGATGCTGCTCTTTTTAGCACCCGCACATGGATTTGTGCCAAAACGCGTTTTTAGCATGCACATGCATCTTTTGGTAGACGCGGACGCAGTTTTCTGCAAAACCACACGATATGCATGCAAATCGTGCTTTTGGCAGAACGCGCGCGTGGATTTCTACCAAACGACGTGAAAAGCATGCCGATGCTGCTCTTTTTAGCACCCGCACATGGATTTGTGCCAAAACGCGTTTTTAGCATGCACATGCATCTTTTGGTAGACGCGGACGCAGTTTTCTGCAAAACCACACGATATGCATGCAAATGGTGCTTTTGGCAGAACGCGCGCGTGGATTTCTACCAAACGACGTGAAAAGCCTGCCGATGCTGCTCTTTTTAGCACCCGCACATGGATTTGTGCCAAAACGCGTATTAAGCATGCGCATGCATCTTTTGGTAGACGCGGACGCAGTTTTCTGCAAAACCACACGATATGCATGCAAATGGTGCTTTTGGCAGAACGCGCGCGTGGATTTCTACCAAACGACGTGAAAAGCATGCCGATGCTGCTCTTTTTAGCACCCGCACATGGATTTGTGCCAAAACGCGTTTTAAGCATGCGCATGCATCTTTTGGTAGACGCGGACGCAGTTTTCTGCAAAACCACACGATAGGCATGCAAATGGTGCTTTTGGCAGAACGCGCGCGTGGATTTCTACCAAACGACGTGAAAAGCATGCCGATGCTGCTCTTTTTAGCACCCGCACATGGATTTGTGCCAAAGCGCGTTTTAAGCATGCGCATGCATCTTTTGGTAGACGCGGACGCAGTTTTCTGCAAAACCACACGATATGCATGCAAATGGTGCTTTTGGCAGAACGCGCGCGTGGATTTCTACCAAACGACGTGAAAAGCATGCCGATGCTGCTCTTTTTAACATCCGCACATGGATTTGTGCCAAAACGCGTTTTTAGCATGCACATGCATCTTTTGGTAGACGCGGACGCAGTTTTCTGCAAAACCACACGATATGCATGCAAATGGTGCTTTTGGCAGAACGCGCGTGTGGATTTCTACCAAACGACGTGAAAAGCATGCCGATGCTGCTCTTTTTAACATCCGCACATGGATTTGTGCCAAAGCGAGTTTTAAGCATGCGCATGCATCTTTTGGTAGACGCGGACGCAGTTTTCTGCAAAACCACACGATAGGCATGCAAATGGTGCTTTTGGCAGAACGCGCGTGTGGATTTCTACCAAACGACGTGAAAAGCATGCCGATGCTGCTCTTTTTAGCACCCGCACATGGATTTGTGCCAAAGCGCGTTTTAAGCATGCGCATGCATCTTTTGGTAGACGCGGACGCAGTTTTCTGCAAAACCACACGATATGCATGCAAATGGTGCTTTTGGCAGAACGCGCGCGTGGATTTCTACCAAACGACGTGAAAAGCATGCCGATGCTGCTCTTTTTAACATCCGCACATGGATTTGTGCCAAAACGCGTTTTTAGCATGCACATGCATCTTTTGGTAGACGCGGACGCAGTTTTCTGCAAAACCACACGATATGCATGCAAATGGTGCTTTTGGCAGAACGCGCGTGTGGATTTCTACCAAACGACGTGAAAAGCATGCCGATGCTGCTCTTTTTAACATCCGCACATGGATTTGTGCCAAAGCGCGTTTTAAGCATGCGCATGCATCTTTTGGTAGACGCGGACGCAGTTTTTTGCAAAACCACACGATAGGCATGCAAATGGTGCTTTTGGCAGAACGCGCGTGTGGATTTCTACCAAACGACGTGAAAAGCATGCCGATGCTGCTCTTTTTAGCACCCGCACAAGGATTTGTGCCAAAACGCGTTTTTAGCATGCACATGCATCTTTTGGTAGACGCGGACGCAGTTTTCTGCAAAACCACACGATATGCATGCAAATGGTGCTTTTGGCAGAACGCGCGTGTGGATTTCTACCAAACAACGTGAAAAGCATGCCGATGCTGCTCTTTTTAACATCCGCACATGGATTTGTGCCAAAACGCGTTTTTAGCATGCACATGCATCTTTTGGTAGACGCGGACGCAGTTTTCTGCAAAACCACACGATATGCATGCAAATGGTGCTTTTGGCAGAACGCGCGTGTGGATTTCTACCAAACGACGTGAAAAGCATGCCGATGCTGCTCTTTTTAGCACCCGCACATGGATTTGTGCCAAAACGCGTTTTAAGCATGCGCATGCATCTTTTGGTAGACGCGGACGCAGTTTTCTGCAAAACCACACGATATGCATGCAAATGGTGCTTTTGGCAGAACGCGCGCGTGGATTTCTACCAAACGACGTGAAAAGCATGCCGATGCTGCTCTTTTTAACATCCGCACATGGATTTGTGCCAAAACGCGTTTTAAGCATGCGCATGCATCTTTTGGTAGACGCGGACGCAGTTTTCTGCAAAACCACACGATAGGCATGCAAATGGTGCTTTTGGCAGAACGCGCGCGTGGATTTCTACCAAACGACGTGAAAAGCATGCCGATGCTGCTCTTTTTAACATCCGCACATGGATTTGTGCCAAAGCGCGTTTTAAGCATGCGCATGCATCTTTTGGTAGACGCGGACGCAGTTTTCTGCAAAGCCACACGATAGGCATGCAAATGGTGCTTTTGGCAGAACGCGCGTGTGGATTTCTACCAAACGACGTGAAAAGCATGCCGATGCTGCTCTTTTTAGCACCCGCACATGGATTTGTGCCAAAGCGCGTTTTAAGCATGCGCATGCATCTTTTGGTAGACGCGGACGCAGTTTTCTGCAAAACCACACGATAGGCATGCAAATGGTGCTTTTGGCAGAACGCGCGCGTGGATTTCTACCAAACGACGTGAAAAGCATGCCGATGCTGCTCTTTTTAGCACCCGTACATGGATTTGTGCCAAAACGCGTTTTTAGCATGCGCATGCATCTTTTGGTAGACGCGGACGCAGTTTTCTGCAAAACCACACGATATGCATGCAAATCGTGCTTTTGGCAGAACGCGCGCGTGGATTTCTACCAAACGACGTGAAAAGCATGCCGATGCTGCTCTTTTTAGCACCCGCACATGGATTTGTGCCAAAACGCGTTTTAAGCATGCGCATGCATCTTTTGGTAGACGCGGACGCAGTTTTCTGCAAAACCACACGATAGGCATGCAAATGGTGCTTTTGGCAGAACGCGCGCGTGGATTTCTACCAAACGACGTGAAAAGCATGCCGATGCTGCTCTTTTTAACATCCGCACATGGATTTGTGCCAAAGCGCGTTTTAAGCATGCGCATGCATCTTTTGGTAGATGCGGACGCAGTTTTCTGCAAAACCACACGATAGGCATGCAAATGGTGCTTTTGGCAGAACGCGCGCGTGGATTTCTACCAAACGACGTGAAAAGCATGCCGATGCTGCTCTTTTTAGCACCCGCACATGGATTTGTGCCAAAACGCGTTTTTAGCATGCACATGCATCTTTTGGTAGACGCGGACGCAGTTTTCTGCAAAACCACACGATATGCATGCAAATGGTGCTTTTGGCAGAACGCGCGCGTGGATTTCTACCAAACGACGTGAAAAGCATGCCGATGCTGCTCTTTTTAGCACCCGCACATGGATTTGTGCCAAAACGCGTATTAAGCATGCGCATGCATCTTTTGGTAGACGCGGACGCAGTTTTCTGCAAAACCACACGATATGCATGCAAATGGTGCTTTTGGCAGAACGCGCGCGTGGATTTCTACCAAACGACGTGAAAAGCATGCCGATGCTGCTCTTTTTAGCACCCGCACATGGATTTGTGCCAAAACGCGTTTTAAGCATGCGCATGCATCTTTTGGTAGACGCGGACGCAGTTTTCTGCAAAACCACACGATAGGCATACAAATGGTGCTTTTGGCAGAACGCGCGCGTGGATTTCTACCAAACGACGTGAAAAGCATGCCGATGCTGCTCTTTTTAGCACCCGCACATGGATTTGTGCCAAAACGCGTTTTAAGCATGCGCATGCATCTTTTGGTAGACGCGGACGCAGTTTTCTGCAAAACCACACGATATGCATGCAAATGGTGCTTTTGGCAGAACGCGCGCGTGGATTTCTACCAAACGACGTGAAAAGCATGCCGATGCTGCTCTTTTTAACATCCGCACATGGATTTGTGCCAAAACGCGTTTTAAGCATGCGCATGCATCTTTTGGTAGACGCGGACGCAGTTTTCTGCAAAACCACACGATAGGCATGCAAATGGTGCTTTTGGCAGAACGCGCGCATGGATTTCTACCAAACGACGTGAAAAGCATGCCGATGCTGCTCTTTTTAGCACCCGCACATGGATTTGTGCCAAAACGCGTTTTTAGCATGCACATGCATCTTTTGGTAGACGCGGACGCAGTTTTCTGCAAAACCACACGATATGCATGCAAATGGTGCTTTTGGCAGAACGCGCGTGTGGATTTCTACCAAACGACGTGAAAAGCATGCCGATGCTGTTCTTTTTAGCACCCGCACATGGATTTGTGCCAAAGCGCGTTTTAAGCATGCGCATGCATCTTTTGGTAGACGCGGACGCAGTTTTCTGCAAAACCACACGATAGGCATGCAAATGGTGCTTTTGGCAGAACGCGCGCGTGGATTTCTACCAAACGACGTGAAAAGCATGCCGATGCTGCTCTTTTTAGCACCCGCACATGGATTTGTGCCAAAACGCGTTTTAAGCATGCGCATGCATCTTTTGGTAGACGCGGAAGCAGTTTTCTGCAAAACCACACGATATGCATGCAAATGGTGCTTTTGGCAGAACGCGCGCGTGGATTTCTACCAAACGACGTGAAAAGCATGCCGATGCTGCTCTTTTTACCATCCGCACATGGATTTGTGCCAAAGCGCGTTTTAAGCATGCGCATGCATCTTTTGGTAGACGCGGACGCAGTTTTCTGCAAAACCACACGATAGGCATGCAAATGGTGCTTTTGGCAGAACGCGCGTGTGGATTTCTACCAAACGACGTGAAAAGCATGCCGATGCTGCTCTTTTTAGCACCCGCACATGGATTTGTGCCAAAACGCGTTTTAAGCATGCGCATGCATCTTTTGGTAGACGCGGACGCAGTTTTCTGCAAAACCACACGATATGCATGCAAATGGTGCTTTTGGCAGAACGCGCGCGTGGATGTCTACCAAACGATGTGAAAAGCATGCCGATGCTGCTCTTTTTAACATCCGCACATGGATTTGTGCCAAAGCGCGTTTTTAGCATGCACATGCATCTTTTGGTAGACGCAGACGCAGTTTTCTGCAAAACCACACGATATGCATGCAAATGGTGCTTTTGGCAGAACGCGCGTGTGGATTTCTACCAATCGACGTGAAAAGCATGCCGATGCTGCTCTTTTTAGCACCCGCACATGGATTTGTGCCAAAACGCGTTTTAAGCATGCGCATGCATCTTTTGGTAGACGCGGACGCAGTTTTCTGCAAAACCACACGATATGCATGCAAATGGTGCTTTTGGCAGAACGCGCGCGTGGATTTCTACCAAACGACGTGAAAAGCATGCCGATGCTGCTCTTTTTAACATCCGCACATGGATTTGTGCCAAAACGCGTTTTTAGCATGCACATGCATCTTTTGGTAGACGCGGACGCAGTTTTCTGCAAAACCACACGATATGCATGCAAATGGTGCTTTTGGCAGAACGCGCGTGTGCATTTCTATCAAACGACGTGAAAAGCATGCCGATGCTGCTCTTTTTAACATCCGCACATGGATTTGTGCCAAAGCGCGTTTTAAGCATGCGCATGCATCTTTTGGTAGACGCGGACGCAGTTTTCTGCAAAACCACACGATAGGCATGCAAATGGTGCTTTTGGCAGAACGCGCGTGTGGATTTCTACCAAACGACGTGAAAAGCATGCCGATGCTGCTCTTTTTAGCACCCGCACATGGATTTGTGCCAAAACGCGTTTTTAGCATGCACATGCATCTTTTGGTAGACGCGGACGCAGTTTTCTGCAAAACCACACGATATGCATGCAAATGGTGCTTTTGGCAGAACGCGCGCGTGGATTTCTACCAAACGACGTGAAAAGCATGCCGATGCTGCTCTTTTTAACATCCGCACATGGATTTGTGCCAAAACGCGTTTTTAGCATGCACATGCATCTTTTGGTAGACGCGGACGCAGTTTTCTGCAAAACCACACGATAGGCATGCAAATGGTGCTTTTGGCAGAACGCGCGCATGGATTTCTACCAAACGACGTGAAAAGCATGCCGATGCTGCTCTTTTTAGCACCCGCACATGGATTTGTGCCAAAACGCGTTTTTAGCATGCACATGCATCTTTTGGTAGACGCGGACGCAGTTTTCTGCAAAACCACACGATATGCATGCAAATGGTGCTTTTGGCAGAACGCGCGTGTGGATTTCTACCAAACGACGTGAAAAGCATGCCGATGCTGTTCTTTTTAGCACCCGCACATGGATTTGTGCCAAAGCGCGTTTTAAGCATGCGCATGCATCTTTTGGTAGACGCGGACGCAGTTTTCTGCAAAACCACACGATAGGCATGCAAATGGTGCTTTTGGCAGAACGCGCGCGTGGATTTCTACCAAACGACGTGAAAAGCATGCCGATGCTGCTCTTTTTAGCACCCGCACATGGATTTGTGCCAAAACGCGTTTTAAGCATGCGCATGCATCTTTTGGTAGACGCGGAAGCAGTTTTCTGCAAAACCACACGATATGCATGCAAATGGTGCTTTTGGCAGAACGCGCGCGTGGATTTCTACCAAACGACGTGAAAAGCATGCCGATGCTGCTCTTTTTACCATCCGCACATGGATTTGTGCCAAAGCGCGTTTTAAGCATGCGCATGCATCTTTTGGTAGACGCGGACGCAGTTTTCTGCAAAACCACACGATAGGCATGCAAATGGTGCTTTTGGCAGAACGCGCGTGTGGATTTCTACCAAACGACGTGAAAAGCATGCCGATGCTGCTCTTTTTAGCACCCGCACATGGATTTGTGCCAAAACGCGTTTTAAGCATGCGCATGCATCTTTTGGTAGACGCGGACGCAGTTTTCTGCAAAACCACACGATATGCATGCAAATGGTGCTTTTGGCAGAACGCGCGCGTGGATGTCTACCAAACGATGTGAAAAGCATGCCGATGCTGCTCTTTTTAACATCCGCACATGGATTTGTGCCAAAGCGCGTTTTTAGCATGCACATGCATCTTTTGGTAGACGCGGACGCAGTTTTCTGCAAAACCACACGATATGCATGCAAATGGTGCTTTTGGCAGAACGCGCGTGTGGATTTCTACCAATCGACGTGAAAAGCATGCCGATGCTGCTCTTTTTAGCACCCGCACATGGATTTGTGCCAAAACGCGTTTTAAGCATGCGCATGCATCTTTTGGTAGACGCGGACGCAGTTTTCTGCAAAACCACACGATATGCATGCAAATGGTGCTTTTGGCAGAACGCGCGCGTGGATTTCTACCAAACGACGTGAAAAGCATGCCGATGCTGCTCTTTTTAACATCCGCACATGGATTTGTGCCAAAACGCGTTTTTAGCATGCACATGCATCTTTTGGTAGACGCGGACGCAGTTTTCTACAAAACCACACGATATGCATGCAAATGGTGCTTTTGGCAGAACGCGCGTGTGCATTTCTACCAAACGACGTGAAAAGCATGCCGATGCTGCTCTTTTTAACATCCGCACATGGATTTGTGCCAAAGCGCGTTTTAAGCATGCGCATGCATCTTTTGGTAGACGCGGACGCAGTTTTCTGCAAAACCACACGATAGGCATGCAAATGGTGCTTTTGGCAGAACGCGCGTGTGGATTTCTACCAAACGACGTGAAAAGCATGCCGATGCTGCTCTTTTTAGCACCCGCACATGGATTTGTGCCAAAACGCGTTTTTAGCATGCACATGCATCTTTTGGTAGACGCGGACGCAGTTTTCTGCAAAACCACACGATATGCATGCAAATGGTGCTTTTGGCAGAACGCGCGTGTGGATTTCTACCAAACGACGTGAAAAGCATGCCGATGCTGCTCTTTTTAACATCCGCACATGGATTTGTGCCAAAACGCGTTTTTAGCATGCACATGCATCTTTTGGCAGACGCGGACGCAGTTTTCTGCAAAACCACACGATATGCATGCAAATGGTGCTTTTGGCAGAACGCGCTTGTGGATTTCTACCAAACGACGTGAAAAGCATGCCGATGCTGCTCTTTTTAGCACCCGCACATGGATTTGTGCCAAAACGCGTTTTAAGCATGCGCATGCATCTTTTGGTAGACGCGGACGCAGTTTTCTGCAAAACCACACGATCTGCATGCAAATGGTGCTTTTGGCAGAACGCGCGCGTGGATTTCTACCAAACGACGTGAAAAGCATGCCGATGCTGCTCTTTTTAACATCCGCACATGGATTTGTGCCAAAGCGCGTTTTAAGCATGCGCATGCATCTTTTGGTAGATGCGGACGCAGTTTTCTGCAAAACCACACGATAGGCATGCAAATGGTGCTTTTGGCAGAACGCGCGCGTGGATTTCTACCAAACGACGTGAAAAGCATGCCGATGCTGCTCTTTTTAACATCCGCACATGGATTTGTGCCAAAGCGGGTTTTAAGCATGCGCATGCATCTTTTGGTAGACGCGGACGCAGTTTTCTGCAAAACCACACGATAGGCATGCAAATGGTGCTTTTGGCAGAACGCGCGCGTGGATTTCTACCAAACGACGTGAAAAGCATGCCGATGCTGCTCTTTTTAGCACCCGCACATGGATTTGTGCCAAAACGCGTTTTTAGCATGCACATGCATCTTTTGGTAGACGCGGACGCAGTTTTCTGCAAAACCACACGATATGCATGCAAATCGTGCTTTTGGCAGAACGCGCGCGTGGATTTCTACCAAACGACGTGAAAAGCATGCCGATGCTGCTCTTTTTAGCACCCGCACATGGATTTGTGCCAAAACGCGTTTTTAGCATGCACATGCAATCTTTTGGTAGACGCGGACGCAGTTTTCTGCAAAACCACACGATATGCATGCAAATGGTGCTTTTGGCAGAACGCGCGCGTGGATTTCTACCAAACGACGTGAAAAGCCTGCCGATGCTGCTCTTTTTAGCACCCGCACATGGATTTGTGCCAAAACGCGTATTAAGCATGCGCATGCATCTTTTGGTAGACGCGGACGCAGTTTTCTGCAAAACCACACGATATGCATGCAAATGGTGCTTTTGGCAGAACGCGCGCGTGGATTTCTACCAAACGACGTGAAAAGCATGCCGATGCTGCTCTTTTTAGCACCCGCACATGGATTTGTGCCAAAACGCGTTTTAAGCATGCGCATGCATCTTTTGGTAGACGCGGACGCAGTTTTCTGCAAAACCACACGATAGGCATGCAAATGGTGCTTTTGGCAGAACGCGCGCGTGGATTTCTACCAAACGACGTGAAAAGCATGCCGATGCTGCTCTTTTTAGCACCCGCACATGGATTTGTGCCAAAGCGCGTTTTAAGCATGCGCATGCATCTTTTGGTAGACGCGGACGCAGTTTTCTGCAAAACCACACGATATGCATGCAAATGGTGCTTTTGGCAGAACGCGCGCGTGGATTTCTACCAAACGACGTGAAAAGCATGCCGATGCTGCTCTTTTTAACATCCGCACATGGATTTGTGCCAAAACGCGTTTTTAGCATGCACATGCATCTTTTGGTAGACGCGGACGCAGTTTTCTGCAAAACCACACGATATGCATGCAAATGGTGCTTTTGGCAGAACGCGCGTGTGGATTTCTACCAAACGACGTGAAAAGCATGCCGATGCTGCTCTTTTTAACATCCGCACATGGATTTGTGCCAAAGCGAGTTTTAAGCATGCGCATGCATCTTTTGGTAGACGCGGACGCAGTTTTCTGCAAAACCACACGATAGGCATGCAAATGGTGCTTTTGGCAGAACGCGCGTGTGGATTTCTACCAAACGACGTGAAAAGCATGCCGATGCTGCTCTTTTTAGCACCCGCACATGGATTTGTGCCAAAGCGCGTTTTAAGCATGCGCATGCATCTTTTGGTAGACGCGGACGCAGTTTTCTGCAAAACCACACGATATGCATGCAAATGGTGCTTTTGGCAGAACGCGCGCGTGGATTTCTACCAAACGACGTGAAAAGCATGCCGATGCTGCTCTTTTTAACATCCGCACATGGATTTGTGCCAAAACGCGTTTTTAGCATGCACATGCATCTTTTGGTAGACGCGGACGCAGTTTTCTGCAAAACCACACGATATGCATGCAAATGGTGCTTTTGGCAGAACGCGCGTGTGGATTTCTACCAAACGACGTGAAAAGCATGCCGATGCTGCTCTTTTTAACATCCGCACATGGATTTGTGCCAAAGCGCGTTTTAAGCATGCGCATGCATCTTTTGGTAGACGCGGACGCAGTTTTCTGCAAAACCACACGATAGGCATGCAAATGGTGCTTTTGGCAGAACGCGCGTGTGGATTTCTACCAAACGACGTGAAAAGCATGCCGATGCTGCTCTTTTTAGCACCCGCACAAGGATTTGTGCCAAAACGCGTTTTTAGCATGCACATGCATCTTTTGGTAGACGCGGACGCAGTTTTCTGCAAAACCACACGATATGCATGCAAATGGTGCTTTTGGCAGAACGCGCGTGTGGATTTCTACCAAACGACGTGAAAAGCATGCCGATGCTGCTCTTTTTAACATCCGCACATGGATTTGTGCCAAAACGCGTTTTTAGCATGCACATGCATCTTTTGGTAGACGCGGACGCAGTTTTCTGCAAAACCACACGATATGCATGCAAATGGTGCTTTTGGCAGAACGCGCGTGTGGATTTCTACCAAACGACGTGAAAAGCATGCCGATGCTGCTCTTTTTAGCACCCGCACATGGATTTGTGCCAAAACGCGTTTTAAGCATGCGCATGCATCTTTTGGTAGACGCGGACGCAGTTTTCTGTGAAACCACACGATATGCATGCAAATGGTGCTTTTGGCAGAACGCACGCGTGGATTTCTACCAAACGACGTGAAAAGCATGCCGATGCTGCTCTTTTTAACATCCGCACATGGATTTGTGCCAAAACGCGTTTTAAGCATGCGCATGCATCTTTTGGTAGACGCGGACGCAGTTTTCTGCAAAACCACACGATAGGCATGCAAATGGTGCTTTTGGCAGAACGCGCGCGTGGATTTCTACCAAACGACGTGAAAAGCATGCCGATGCTGCTCTTTTTAACATCCGCACATGGATTTGTGCCAAAGCGCGTTTTAAGCATGCGCATGCATCTTTTGGTAGACGCGGACGCAGTTTTCTGCAAAACCACACGATAGGCATGCAAATGGTGCTTTTGGCAGAACGCGCGTGTGGATTTCTACCAAACGACGTGAAAAGCATGCCGATGCTGCTCTTTTTAGCACCCGCACATGGATTTGTGCCAAAACGCGTTTTAAGCATGCGCATGCATCTTTTGGTAGACGCGGACGCAGTTTTCTGCAAAACCACACGATATGCATGCAAATGGTGCTTTTGGCAGAACGCGCGCGTGGATGTCTACCAAACGATGTGAAAAGCATGCCGATGCTGCTCTTTTTAACATCCGCACATGGATTTGTGCCAAAGCGCGTTTTTAGCATGCACATGCATCTTTTGGTAGACGCGGACGCAGTTTTCTGCAAAACCACACGATATGCATGCAAATGGTGCTTTTGGCAGAACGCGCGTGTGGATTTCTACCAAACGATGTGAAAAGCATGCCGATGCTGCTCTTTTTAGCACCCGCACATGGATTTGTGCCAAAACGCGTTTTAAGCATGCGCATGCATCTTTTGGTAGACGCGGACGCAGTTTTCTGCAAAACCACACGATATGCATGCAAATGGTGCTTTTGGCAGAACGCGCGCGTGGATTTCTACCAAACGACGTGAAAAGCATGCCGATGCTGCTCTTTTTAACATCCGCACATGGATTTGTGCCAAAACGCGTTTTTAGCATGCACATGCATCTTTTGGTAGACGCGGACGCAGTTTTCTGCAAAACCACACGATATGCATGCAAATGGTGCTTTTGGCAGAACGCGCGTGTGGATTTCTACCAAACGACGTGAAAAGCATGCCGATGCTGCTCTTTTTAGCACCCGCACATGGATTTGTGCCAAAACGCGTTTTAAGCATGCGCATGCATCTTTTGGTAGACGCGGACGCAGTTTTCTGCAAAACCACACGATATGCATGCAAATGGTGCTTTTGGCAGAACGCGCGCGTGGATTTCTACCAAACGACGTGAAAAGCATGCCGATGCTGCTCTTTTTAACATCCGCACATGGATTTGTGCCAAAGCGCGTTTTAAGCATGCGCATGCATCTTTTGGTAGACGCGGACGCAGTTTTCTGCAAAACCACACGATAGGCATGCAAATGGTGCTTTTGGCAGAACGCGCGTGTGGATTTCTACCAAACGACGTGAAAAGCATGCCGATGCTGCTCTTTTTAGCACCCGCACATGGATTTGTGCCAAAACGCGTTTTAAGCATGCGCATGCATCTTTTGGTAGACGCGGACGCAGTTTTCTGCAAAACCACACGATATGCATGCAAATGGTGCTTTTGGCAGAACGCGCGCGTGGATGTCTACCAAACGACGTGAAAAGCATGCCGATGCTGCTCTTTTTAACATCCGCACATGGATTTGTGCCAAAGCGCGTTTTAAGCATGCGCATGCATCTTTTGGTAGACGCGGACGCAGTTTTCTGCAAAACCACACGATAGGCATGCAAATGGTGCTTTTTGCAGAACGCGCGTGTGGATTTCTACCAAACGACGTGAAAAGCATGCCGATGCTGCTCTTTTTAGCACCCGCACATGGATTTGTGCCAAAACGCGTTTTAAGCATGCGCATGCATCTTTTGGTAGACGCGGACGCAGTTTTCTGCAAAACCACACGATATGCATGCAAATGGTGCTTTTGGCAGAACGCGCGCGTGGATTTCTACCAAACGACGTGAAAAGCATGCCGATGCTGCTCTTTTTAACATCCGCACATGGATTTGTGCCAAAACGCGTTTTAAGCATGCGCATGCATCTTTTGGTAGACGCGGACGCAGTTTTCTGCAAAACCACACGATAGGCATGCAAATGGTGCTTTTGGCAGAACGCGCGCATGGATTTCTACCAAACGACGTGAAAAGCATGCCGATGCTGCTCTTTTTAGCACCCGCACATGGATTTGTGCCAAAACGCGTTTTTAGCATGCACATGCATCTTTTGGTAGACGCGGACGCAGTTTTCTGCAAAACCACACGATATGCATGCAAATGGTGCTTTTGGCAGAACGCGCGTGTGGATTTCTACCAAACGACGTGAAAAGCATGCCGATGCTGCTCTTTTTAGCACCCGCACATGGATTTGTGCCAAAACGCGTTTTAAGCATGCGCATGCATCTTTTGGTAGACGCGGACGCAGTTTTCTGCAAAACCACACGATAGGCATGCAAATGGTGCTTTTGGCAGAACGCGCGTGTGGATTTCTACCAAACGACGTGAAAAGCATGCCGATGCTGCTCTTTTTAACATCCGCACATGGATTTGTGCCAAAGCGCGTTTTAAGCATGCGCATGCATCTTTTGGTAGACGCGGACGCAGTTTTCTGCAAAACCACACGATAGGCATGCATATGGTGCTTTTGGCAGAACGCGCGCGTGGATTTCTACCAAACGACGTGAAAAGCATGCCGATGCTGCTCTTTTTAGCACCCGCACATGGATTTGTGCCAAAACGCGTTTTTAGCATGCACATGCATCTTTTGGTAGACGCGGACGCAGTTTTCTGCAAAACCACACGATATGCATGCAAATGGTGCTTTTGGCAGAACGCGCGTGTGGATTTCTACCAAACGACGTGAAAAGCATGCCGATGCTGCTCTTTTTAACATCCGCACATGGATTTGTGCCAAAACGCGT
>NW_027460657.1:0-45337 GCF_050947875.1 Dermacentor variabilis | reverse complement strand
GTTTTGGCACAAATCCATGTGCGGGTGCTAAAAAGAGCAGCATCGGCATGCTTTTCACGTCGTTTGGTAGAAATCCACGTGCGCGTTCTGCCAAAAGCACCATTTGCATGCATATCGTGTGGTTTTGCAGAAAACTGCGTCCGCGTCTACCAAAAGATGCATGTGCATGCTTAAAACGCGTTTTGGCACAAATCCATGTGCCGGTGCTAAAAAGAGCAGCATCGGCATGCTTTTCACGTCGTTTGGTAGAAATCCACGTGCGCATTCTGCCTAAAGCACCATTTGCATGCATATCGTGTGGTTTTGCAGAAAACTGCGTCCGCGTCTACCAAAAGATGCATGTGCATGCTTAAAACGCGTTTTGGCACAAATCCATGTGCGGGTGCTAAAAAGAGCAGCATCGGCATGCTTTTCACGTCGTTTGGTAGAAATCCACGTGCGCGTTCTGCCAAAAGCACCATTTGCATGCATATCGTGTGGTTTTGCAGAAAACTGCCTCCGCGTCTACCAAAAGATGCATGTGCATGCTTAAAACGCGTTTTGGCACAAATCCGCGTGCGGGTGCTAAAAAGAGCAGCATCGGCATGCTTTTCACGTCGTTTGGTAGAAATCCACGTGCGCGTTCTGCCAAAAGCACCATTTGCATGCATATCGTGTGGTTTTTCAGAAAACTGCGTCCGCGTCTACCAAAAGATGCATGTGCATGCTTAAAACGCGTTTTGGCACAAATCCATGTGCGGGTGCTAAAAAGAGCAGCCTCGGCATGCTTTTCACGTCGTTTGGTAGAAATCCACGTGCGCGTTCTGTCAAAAGCACCATTTGCATGCATATCGTGTGGTTTTGCAGAAAACTGCGTCCGCGTCTACCAAAAGATGCATGTGCATGCTTAAAACGCGTTTTGGCACAAATCCATGTGCCGGTGCTAAAAAGAGCAGCATCGGCATGCTTTTCACGTCATTTGGTAGACATCCACGTGCGCATTCTGCCAAAAGCACCATTTGCATGCATATCGTGTGGTTTTGCAGAAAACTGCGTCCGCGTCGACCAAAAGATGCATGTGCATGCTTAAAACGCGCTTTGGCACAAATCCATGTGCGGGTGCTAAAAAGAGCAGCATCGGCATGCTTTTCACGTCGTTTGGTAGAAATCCACGTGCGCGTTCTGCCAAAAGCACCATTTGCATGCATATCGTGTGGTTTTATAGAAAACTGCGTCCTCGTCTACCAAAAGATGCATGTGCATGCTTAAAACGCGTTTTGGCACAAATCCATGTGCGGGTGCTAAAAAGAGCAGCATCGGCATGCTTTTCACGTCGTTTGGTAAAAATCCAGGTGCGCGTTCTGCCAAAAGCGCCATTTGCATGCATATCGTGTGGTTTTGCAGAAAACTGCGTCCGCGTCTACCAAAGTTGCATGTGCATGCTTAAAACGCGTTTTGGCACAAATCCTTGTGCGGCTGCTAAAAAGAGCAGCATCGGCATGCTTTTCACGTCGTTTGGTAGAAATCCACGTGCGCGTTCTGCCAAAAGCACCATTTGCATGCATATCGTGTGGTTTTGCAGAAAACTGCGTCCGCGTCTACCAGAAGATGCATGTGCATGCTTAAAACGCGGTTTGGCACAAATCTATGTGCGGGTGCTAAAAAGAGCAGCATCGGCATGCTTTTCACGTCGTTTAGTAGAAATCCACGTGCGCGTTCTGCCAATAGCACCATTTGCATGCATATCGTGTGGTTTTGCAGAAAACTGCGTCCTCGTCTACCAAAAGAAGCATGTGCATGCTTAAAACGTGTTTTGGCACAAATCCATGTGCGGGTGCTAAAAAGAGCAGCATCGGCATGCTTTTCACGTCGTTTGGTAGAAATCCACGTGCGCGTTCTGCCAAAAGCACCATTTGCATGCATATCGTGTGGTTTTGCAGAAAACTGCGTCCGCGTCTACCAAAAGATGCATGTGCATGCTTAAAACGCGTTTTGCCACAAATCCGCGTGCGGGTGCTAAAAAGAGCAGCATCGGCATGCTTTTCACGTCGTTTGGTAGAAATCCACGTGCGCGTTCTGCCAAAAGCACCATTTGCATGCATATCGTGTGGTTTTATAGAAAACTGCGTCCGCGTCAACCAAAAGATGCATGTGCATGCTTAAAACGCGTTTTGGCACAAATCCATGTGCGGGTGCTAAAAAGAGCAGCATCGGCATGCTTTTCACGTCGTTTGGTAGAAATCCACGTGCGCGTTCTGCCAAAAGCACCATTTGCATGCATATCGTGTGGTTTTGCAGAAAACTGCGTCCGCGTCTACCAAAAGATGCATGTGCATGCTTAAAACGCGTTTTGGCACAAATCCATGTGCGGGTGCTAAAAAGAGCAGCATCGGCATGCTTTTCACGTCGTTTGGTAGAAATCCACGTGCGCGTTCTGCCAAAAGCACCATTTGCATGCATATCGTGTGGTTTTGCAGAAAACTGCGTCCGCGTCTACCAAAAGATGCATGTGCATGCTTAAAACGCGTTTTGGCACAAATCCGCGTGCGGGTGCTAAAAAGAGCAGCATCGGCATGCTTTTCACGTCGTTTTGTAGAAATCCACGTGCGCGTTCTGCCAAAAGCACCATTTGCATGCATATCGTGTGGTTTTGCTGAAAACTGCGTCCGCGTCTACCAAAAGATGCATGTGCATGCTTAAAACGCGTTTTGGCACAAATCCATGTGCGGGTGCTAAAAAGAGCAGCATCGGCATGCTTTTCACGTCGTTTGGTAGAAATCCACGTGCGCGTTCTGTCAAAAGCACCATTTGCATGCATATCGTGTGGTTTTGCATAAAACTGCGTCCGCGTCTACCAAAAGATGCATGTGCATGCTTAAAACGCGTTTTGGCACAAATCCATGTGCCGGTGCTAAAAAGAGCAGCATCGGCATGCTTTTCACGTCGTTTGGTAGAAATCCACGTGCGCATTCTGCCAAAAGCACCATTTGCATGCATATCGTGTGGTTTTGCAGAAAACTGCGTCCGCGTCTACCAAAAGATGCATGTGCATGCTTAAAACGCGTTTTGGCACAAATCCATGTGCGGGTGCTAAAAAGAGCAGCATCGGCATGCTTTTCACGTCGTTTGGTAGAAATCCACGTGCGCGTTCTGCCAAAAGCACCATTTGCATGCATATCGTGTGGTTTTTCAGAAAACTGCGTCCGCGTCTACCAAAAGATGCATGTGCATGCTTAAAACGCGTTTTGGCACAAATCCATGTGCGGGTGCTAAAAAGAGCAGCATCGGCATGCTTTTCACGTCGTTTGGTAGAAATCCACGTGCGCGTTCTGCCAAAAGCGCGATTTGCATGCATATCGTGTGGTTTTGCAGAAAACTGCGTCCGCGTCTACCAAAAGATGCATGTGCATGCTTAAAACGCGTTTTGGCACAAATCCATGTGGGGGTGCTAAAAAGAGCAGCATCGGCATGCTTTTCACGTCGTTTGGTAGAAATCCACGTGCGCGTTCTGCCAAAAGCACCATTTGCATGCATATCGTGTGGTTTTGCAGAAAACTGCGTCCGCGTCTACCAAAAGATGCATGTGCATGCTTAAAACGTGTTTTGGCACAAATCCGCGTGCGGGTGCTAAAAAGAGCAGCATCGGCATGCTTTTCACGTCGTTTGGTAGAAATCCACGTGCGCGTTCTGCCAAAAGCACCATTTGCATGCATATCGTGTGGTTTTATAGAAAACTGCGTCCGCGTCAACCAAAAGATGCATGTGCATGCTTAAAACGCGTTTTGGCACAAATCCATGTGCGGGTGCTAAAAAGAGCAGCATCGGCATGCTTTTCACGTCGTTTGGTAGAAATCCACGTGCGCGTTCTGCCAAAAGCACCATTTGCATGCATATCGTGTGGTTTTGCAGAAAACTGCGTCCGCGTCTACCAAAAGATGTATGTGCATGCTTAAAACGCGTTTTGGCACAAATCCGCGTGCGGGTGCTAAAAAGAGCAGCATCGGCATGCTTTTCACGTCGTTTGGTAGAAATCCACGTGCGCGTTCTGCCAAAAGCACCATTTGCATGCATATCGTGTGGTTTTATAGAAAACTGCGTCCGCGTCTACCAAAAGATGCATGTGCATGCTTAAAACGCGTTTTGGCACAAATCCGCGTGCGGGTGCTAAAAAGAGCAGCATCGGCATGCTTTTCACGTCGTTTGGTAGAAATCCACGTGCGCGTTCTGCCAAAAGCACCATTTGCATGCATATCGTGTGGTTTTGCAGAAAACTGCGTCCGCGTCTACCAAAAGATGCATGTGCATGCTTAAAACGCGTTTTGGCACAAATCCGCGTGCGGGTGCTAAAAAGAGCAGCATCGGCATGCTTTTCACGTCGTTTGGTAGAAATCCACGTGCGCGTTCTGCCAAAAGCACCATTTGCATGCATATCGTGTGGTTTTATAGAAAACTGCGTCCGCGTCTACCAAAAGATGCATGTGCATGCTTAAAACGCGTTTTGGCACAAATCCGCGTGCGGGTGCTAAAAAGAGCAGCATCGGCATGCTTTTCACGTCGTTTGGTAGAAATCCACGTGCGCGTTCTGCCAAAAGCACCATTTGCATGCATATCGTGTGGTTTTATAGAAAACTGCGTCCGCGTCTACCAAAAGATGCATGTGCATGCTTAAAACGCGTTTTGGCACAAATCCATGTGCGGGTGCTAAAAAGAGCAGCATCGGCATGCTTTTCACGTCGTTTGGTAGAAATCCACGTGCGCGTTCTGCCAAAAGTAAATTTGCATGCATATCGTGTGGTTTTTCAGAAAACTGCGTCCGCGTCTACCAAAAGATGCATGTGCATGCTTAAAACGCGTTTTGGCACAAATCCATGTGCCGGTGCTAAAAAGAGCAGCATCGGCATGCTTTTCACGTCGTTTGGTAGAAATCCACGTGCGCATTCTGCCAAAAGCACCATTTGCATGCATATCGTGTGGTTTTGCAGAAAACTGCGTCCGCGTCTACCAAAAGATGCATGTGCATGCTTAAAACGCGTTTTGGCACAAATCCATGTGCGGGTGCTAAAAAGAGCAGCATCGGCATGCTTTTCACGTCGTTTGGTAGAAATCCACGTGCGCGTTCTGCCAAAAGCACCATTTGCATGCATATCGTGTGGTTTTTCAGAAAACTGCGTCCGCGTCTACCAAAAGATGCATGTGCATGCTTAAAACGCGTTTTGGCACAAATCCATGTGCGGGTGCTAAAAAGAGCAGCATCGGCATGCTTTTCACGTCGTTTGGTAGAAATCCACGTGCGCGTTCTGCCAAAAGCGCGATTTGCATGCATATCGTGTGGTTTTGCAGAAAACTGCGTCCGCGTCTACCAAAAGATGCATGTGCATGCTTAAAACGCGTTTTGGCACAAATCCATGTGGGGGTGCTAAAAAGAGCAGCATCGGCATGCTTTTCACGTCGTTTGGTAGAAATCCACGTGCGCGTTCTGTCAAGAGCACCATTTGCATGCATATCGTGTGGTTTTGCATAAAACTGCGTCCGCGTCTACCAAAAGATGCATGTGCATGCTTAAAACGCGTTTTGGCACAAATCCATGTGCCGGTGCTAAAAAGAGCAGCATCGGCATGCTTTTCACGTCGTTTGGTAGAAATCCACGTGCGCATTCTGCCAAAAGCACCATTTGCATGCATATCGTGTGGTTTTGCAGAAAACTGCGTCCGCGTCTACCAAAAGATGCATGTGCATGCTTAAAACGCGTTTTGGCACAAATCCATGTGCGGGTGCTAAAAAGAGCAGCATCGGCATGCTTTTCACGTCGTTTGGTAGAAATCCACGTGCGCGTTCTGCCAAAAGCACCATTTGCATGCATATCGTGTGGTTTTTCAGAAAACTGCGTCCGCGTCTACCAAAAGATGCATGTGCAAGCTTAAAACGCGTTTTGGCACAAATCCATGTGCGGGTGCTAAAAAGAGCAGCATCGGCATGCTTTTCACGTCGTTTGGTAGAAATCCACGTGCGCGTTCTGCCAAAAGCACCATTTGCATGCATATTGTGTGGTTTTTCAGAAAACTGCGTCCGCGTCTACCAAAAGATGCATGTGCATGCTTAAAACGCGTTTTGGCACAAATCCATGTGCGGGTGCTAAAAAGAGCAGCATCGGCATGCTTTTCACGTCGTTTGGTAGAAATCCACGTGCGCGTTCTGTCAAAAGCACCATTTGCATGCATATCGTGTGGTTTTGCAGAAAACTGCGTCCGCGTCTACCAAAAGATGCATGTGCATGCTTAAAACGCGCTTTGGCACAAATCCATGTGCGGGTGCTAAAAAGAGCAGCATCGGCATGCTTTTTACGTCGTTTGGTAGAAATCCACGTGCGCGTTCTGCCAAAAGCACCATTTGCATGCATATTGTGTGGTTTTTCAGAAAACTGCGTCCGCGTCTACCAAAAGATGCATGTGCATGCTTAAAACGCGTTTTGGCACAAATCCATGTGCGGGTGCTAAAAAGAGCAGCATCGGCATGCTTTTCACGTCGTTTGGTAGAAATCCACGTGCGCGTTCTGTCAAAAGCACCATTTGCATGCATATCGTGTGGTTTTGCAGAAAACTGCGTCCGCGTCTACCAAAAGATGCATGTGCATGCTTAAAACGCGTTTTGGCACAAATCCATGTGCGGGTGCTAAAAAGAGCAGCATCGGCATGCTTTTCACGTCGTTTGGTAGAAATCCACGTGCGCGTTCTGCAAAAAGCACCATTTGCATGCATATCGTGTGGTTTTATAGAAAACTGCGTCCTCGTCTACCAAAAGATGCATGTGCATGCTTAAAACGCGTTTTGGCACAAATCCATGTGCGGGTGCTAAAAAGAGCAGCATCGGCATGCTTTTCACGTCGTTTGGTAAAAATCCAGGTGCGCGTTCTGCCAAAAGCACCATTTGCATGCATATCGTGTGGTTTTGCAGAAAACTGCGTCCGCGTCTACCAGAAGATGCATGTGCATGCTTAAAACGCGGTTTGGCACAAATCTATGTGCGGGTGCTAAAAAGAGCAGCATCGGCATGCTTTTCACGTCGTTTAGTAGAAATCCACGTGCGCGTTCTGCCAATAGCACCATTTGCATGCATATCGTGTGGTTTTGCAGAAAACTGCGTCCTCGTCTACCAAAAGAAGCATGTGCATGCTTAAAACGTGTTTTGGCACAAATCCATGTACGGGTGCTAAAAAGAGCAGCATCCGCATGCTTTTCACGTCGTTTGGTAGAAATCCACGTGCGCGTTCTGCCAAAAGCACCATTTGCACGCATATCGTGTGGTTTTGCAGAAAACTGCGTCCGCGTCTACCAAAAGATGCATGTGCATGCTTAAAACGGGTTTTGGCACAAATCCATGTGCGGGTGCTAAAAAGAGCAGCATCGGCATGCTTTTCACGTCGTTTGGTAGAAATCCACGTGCGCGTTCTGTCAAAAGCACCATTTGCATGCATATCCTGTGGTTTTGCAGAAAACTGCGTCCGCGTCTACCAAAAGATGCATGTGCATGCTTAAAACGCGTTTTGGCACAAATCCATGTGCGGGTGCTAAAAAGAGCAGCATCGGCATGCTTTTCACGTCGTTTGGTAGAAATCCACGTGCGCGTTCTGCCAAAAGCACCATTTGCATGCATATCGTGTGGTTTTTCAGAAAACTGCGTCCGCGTCTACCAAAAGATGCATCTACATGCTTAATACGCGTTTTGGCACAAATCCATGTGCGGGTGCTAAAAAGAGCAGCATCGGCATGCTTTTCACGTCGTTTGGTAGAAATCCACGTGCGCGTTCTGCCAAAAGCACCATTTGCATGCATATCGTGTGGTTTTTCAGAAAACTGCGTCCGCGTCTACCAAAAGATGCATGTGCATGCTTAAAACGCGTTTTGGCACAAATCCATGTGCGGGTGCTAAAAAGAGCAGCATCGCCATGCTTTTCACGTCGTTTGGTAGAAATCCACGTGCGCGTTCTGTCAAAAGCACCATTTGCATGCATATCGTGTGGTTTTGCAGAAAACTGCGTCCGCGTCTACCAAAAGATGCATGTGCATGCTTAAAACGCGTTTTGGCACAAATCCATGTGCGGGTGCTAAAAAGAGCAGCATCGGCATGCTTTTCACGTCGTTTGGTAGAAATCCACGTGCGCGTTCTGCCAAAAGCACCATTTGCATGCATATCGTGTGGTTTTATAGAAAACGGCGTCCGCGTCTACCAAAAGATGCACGTGCATGCTTAAAACGCGTTTTGGCACAAATCCATGTGCGGGTGCTAAAAAGAGCAGCATCGGCATGCTTTTCACGTCGTTTGGTAGAAATCCACGTGGGCGTTCTGCCAAAAGCACCATTTGCATGCATATCGTCTGGTTTTGCAGAAAACTGCGTCCGCGTCTAACAAAAGTTGCATGTGCATGCTTAAAACGCGTTTTGGCACAAATCCATGTGCGGGTGCTAAAAAGAGCAGCATCGGCATGCTTTTCACGTCGTTTGGTAGAAATCCACGTGCGCGTTCTGCCAAAAGCACCATTTGAATGCATATCGTGTGGTTTTTCAGAAAACTGCGTCCGCGTCTACCAAAAGATGCATGTGCATGCTTAAAACGCGTTTTGGCACAAATCCATGTGCGGGTGCTAAAAAGAGCAGCATCGGCATGCTTTTCACGTCGTTTGGTAGAAATCCACGTGCGCGTTCTGTCAAAAGCACCATTTGCATGCATATCGTGTGGTTTTGCAGAAAACTGCGTCCGCGTCTACCAAAAGATGCATGTGCATGCTTAAAACGCGTTTTGGCACAAATCCATGTGCGGGTGCTAAAAACAGCAGCATCGGCATGCTTTTCACGTCGTTTGGTAGAAATCCACGTGCGCGTTCTGCCAAAAGCACCATTTGCATGCATATCGTGTGGTTTTATAGAAAACGGCGTCCGCGTCTACCAAAAGATGCATGTGCATGCTTAAAACGCGTTTTGGCACAAATCCATGTGCGGGTGCTAAAAAGAGCAGCATCGGCATGCTTTTCACGTCGTTTGGTAGAAATCCACGTGCGCGTTCTGCCAAAAGCACCATTTGCATGCATATCCTGTGGTTTTGCAGAAAACTGCGTCCGCGTCTACCAAAAGATGCATGTGCATGCTTAAAACGCGTTTTGGCACAAATCCATGTGCGGGTGCTAAAAAAGAGCAGCATCGGCATGCTTTTCACGTCGTTTGGTAGAAATCTACGTGCGCGTTCTGCCAAAAGCACCATTTGCATGCATATCGTGTGGTTTTTCAGAAAACTGCGTCCGCGTCTACCAAAAGATGCATCTACATGCTTAATACGCGTTTTGGCACAAATCCATGTGCGGGTGCTAAAAAGAGCAGCATCGGCATGCTTTTCACGTCGTTTGGTAGAAATCCACGTGCGCGTTCTGCCAAAAGCACCATTTGCATGCATATCGTGTGGTTTTTCAGAAAACTGCGTCCGCGTCTACCAAAAGATGCATGTGCATGCTTAAAACGCGTTTTGGCACAAATCCATGTGCGGGTGCTAAAAAGAGCAGCATCGGCATGCTTTTCACGTCGTTTGGTAGAAATCCACGTGCGCGTTCTGTCAAAAGCACCATTTGCATGCATATCGTGTGGTTTTGCAGAAAACTGCGTCCGCGTCTACCAAAAGATGCATGTGCATGCTTAAAACGCGTTTTGGCACAAATCCATGTGCGGGTGCTAAAAAGAGCAGCATCGGCATGCTTTTCACGTCGTTTGGTAGAAATCCACGTGCGCGTTCTGCCAAAAGCACCATTTGCATGCATATCGTGTGGTTTTATAGAAAACGGCGTCCGCGTCTACCAAAAGATGCATGTGCATGCTTAAAACGCGTTTTGGCACAAATCCATGTGCGGGTGCTAAAAAGAGCAGCATCGGCATGCTTTTCACGTCGTTTGGTAGAAATCCACGTGCGCGTTCTGCCAAAAGCACCATTTGCATGCATATCGTCTGGTTTTGCAGAAAACTGCGTCCGCGTCTAACAAAAGTTGCATGTGCATGCTTAAAACGCGTTTTGGCACAAATCTATGTGCGGGTGCTAAAAAGAGCAGCATCGGCATGCTTTTCACGTCGTTTGGTAGAAATCCACGTGCGCGTTCTGCCAATAGCACCATTTGCATGCATATCGTGTGGTTTTGCAGAAAACTGCGTCCGCGTCTACCAAAAGATGTATGTGCATGCTTAAAACGCGTTTTGGCACAAATCCATGTGCGGGTGCTAAAAAGAGCAGCATCGGCATGCTTTTCACGTCGTTTGGTAGAAATCCACGTATGCGTTCTGCCAAAAGCACCATTTGCTTGCATATCGTGTGGTTTTGCAGAAAACTGCGTCCGCGTCTACCAAAAGATGCATGTGCATGCTTAAAACGCGTTTTGGCAGAAATCCATGTACGGGTGCTAAAAAGAGCAGCATCCGCATGCTTTTCTTTTTCTCTTTTTTTGCGATAAGGCTTGCCCTTAAGGCATAATTCTTGGACTGTATATGTGTATTATATGTGTGCTGTGAGGCCTGTGTTGTGTATGAATTGGAGCATTGTTTTGTGGAATCTGTTGTCATGTATCCAGCGGTCATAGCTGGTTGTCACACTGTAGCGGAGGCCGGCTTCCAGTAGGAGACGCGAGCGTTCCGATTGTAAACCCGTACATGTCCATATTAGGAGGTATGTATCTGATTCCACCACAGGAACGGAGCAGTATGGACACGTAGCACCCAGTGGTAAATGCGACAAGTTCCACCTTGAGACAACAGCCGGTGTAAGGGCCACCCCGGCCCGAAGCCTCCTAAGCACAACTTCCTCCGCCCTAGTAAGGTGAAGGGGGAGGGAGCAGACAGACGGTGGGATAAGAGCGCGTGTGTCCTGCCGGAGAACATTTTTACGGGCTCGCAGCGAGTTACGGGGTTGGGGTGGGAGGGGAATAGGTGGAGGATCAGGATTAGGAGGGCAGTGTGCCTGCTGGTCAGCAGCAATGTTGTGAGGGTTCGCTGAATGGCCTTGAATCCAGTGTACCTTGACGCAAGTAAATGTCTTACTATTCATAGTGTGTATTGTCTCGCAGATTTCCATCGCCTTATCAACCTTCTTGAGCTTCTGGATAGCCGCTAAAGAATCAGTGAAGATATCTAGTTGCTTGATGGTAGGCAGCTTAGATGTCGCATCTTGCACAGCGTCGTGGATGGCTTGAAGTTCCATTACTAGAGCGCTGGCTTCTGTAGATAAATAGCGCTGGTGGCCGCTGATGGAATTATGCGTAGTACTCAGGAATGATGTCCTTCCGCCGTCTGGGAGAATGGCAGCATCCGTATAGACTTGGCAGGTGTTAACGCATGATGCATCGACGATGTTGTGTTCGTCAATAATACCTGTTGTATCGCGGCGACGTAACCTCGTTGGCTTATTAGTTGTGATGCTGGTGAATTCCCAGGGAGGCATTGAATAGGGCTGATTGTCAATCCGAGAGCCGCGGTGAAAATGAGCATGCAACGCAGCGACAGCCGGAATAAGTTGCTTTTTTATTTCACGTGCTTTTTCACGTTGCAAAATGAGCTCTGCAATTGTGTTGAGCTGGGCATGTTCCTGTAAGGTTGGTATCGGAGTGATGCGGGGCAGTGCTGTGATTGTGCGCATAGCATCACGATTAATCGTCTCCAACTGTGCCAGCTGTGCCAAAGTCAGCCGTCGAAATTGAGCTTGATATAAAATCCGTGGCTGCAAGACTGCACGCACCAACCGTCGAGCTACGTCAGTACGAGCTCCAGCTGCTTTTGCTGCAATGCGACGAATAAGGTGAAGTGTTTTTGACGAACTCTGTCTGGTTTTACGGAGCCAGTGTGCACCATTGCCGGATTGGTGAATATCGAGACCCAGTATGCGGACCTCAGAAGCCTCAGGGATTGTCACTGCGCCGAGTCTAAATGTAAAGGGGTGCTGCGTGATTCTTGTGCGTCCTTTCTTGTTGGCCACCACAACATAGCATGATTTTTGGGCGGAAATGTCCAATCCTGCTTTCCGAGCGTAGTTGTTCAGCACATCAAGGGCTTCTTGAAGCTGTTGAGCTTGTCTAGAGATATTTTTATGCACGGACCACAAAGTGACGTCATCCGCATAGATTAAGAACCTCACATCTGGAATCCGATGTAGTTGCCAGGCTAGAGGTATTAGAGCAACGTTGAAGAGAAGAGGAGCCAGAACCGAACCTTGTGGGACTCCTCTGTTCGATGGGAAGTATCCTTCTTGCCTTCCATCTACTCTAATCGCAAATGTGCGATTCTGAAGAAATGAGTAGATGAATCTTATCACCCGCGGTGGAAGTCCCAGGTCGATGAGGTTGGATATAATGATTTCATGGTCTATATTGTCATAAGCTTTCGTTATGTCTGTTGCTACTACCGTGCGTACAGCGTGACTGTGTGGAGAAACCTGTAAAACATCGTCTGATAACATAGAAAGTCCGTCTTCAGTTCCCAAGTAAGAACGGAATCCAATTTGAGCAGGATGATATTTATCGCGGCGTTCAAGCCACCAGGAAACTCGTGTGGCCAGCATCTTTTCAGCGAGTTTGCAGACAGTGGAGGTTAGTGAAATTGGGCGTAAAGACTGCAGGCTATTTGGAGACTTTCCTGGTTTCGGAATCGCAACAACAATTGAATGCTTCCAATCAGGTGGAACGTTACCAGTCTCCCATACTTTATTAATAGCCTGAAGAAGCGGGATAGATGTTAAAGTGCACATTTTCTGCACATCACTGAGAGATGCCAAGTGCACAGTGATCGAGTTGGTAGATTTATATGCTGCGAACCCTTTGTATCCGGTGGTTTCAAGAGATTGGTCGATGACCCTTTGGACATATTTTGTGGCTACTGAAGTTATGTCGTAGCATGAAAGGGGTCGTATATGAACTCGATATGATTGAGAAGGGGTGGGCGTTGGGTAAGACTGAGAGGGAGCGGGCGTAGGGGAGGCCGTGGAGGAATTGTCTGGGGTGGCCCTTACCTTTTTTGCCGGTTGCTCCGAAGCGAAGGCGTCTTGTTGAAGCACGTTGATAGGGGGACCTCGCTTGGCTGCATTCGTCGAACCGCCAGACGGCTGCACGTCCATAGGGTCACCAGTGTCCGTCGGCACGACTGCGGATAGGTTCACATTCACATCACGAAGAGGACTGTCCTTCGGTGTTGCATCTTGGGTATTGGAGCTATCGGTTGCACACTTCGGCTGCATAGTTGGCATGGATGTTGTCACGCGCAGCAGTCCATTGGAAGGTACAGATGAGGAGCTCACATCTGGCACAAACACTTCTTCTTCGTCGGGCGAACGCGGCGGCTCGGCCGCACTAAGCCTAAGCGCCAGCCGTGCTTGTTTAGAGTCTATCAGACGAGCAGGATCAGTAGGACAAGGCAAAGAAGAGTCCTCACCAGAGTCCACAGGTCCCCATAGGCTTCCGATGAGCTTCGTATCCGGATAAGGGCGAGATTTTCTTTGCTGTCGAGCAATTTCCAAGGAACACAAGGAAACCACGTCTGCGTGGAAACGTCGTCGTCTTCCTTTTCCCGTCGTTTGGTAGAAATCCACGTGCGCGTTCTGCCAAAAGCACCATTTGCATGCATATCGTGTGGTTTTGCAGAAAACTGCGTCCGCGTCTACCAAAAGATGCATGTGCATGCTTAAAACGCGCTTTGGCACAAATCCATGTGCGGGTGCTAAAAAGAGCAGCATCGGCATGCTTTTCACGTCGTTTGGTAGAAATCCACGTGCGCGTTCTGCCAAAAGCACCATTTGCATGCATATCGTGTGGTTTTGCAGAAAACTGCGTCCGCGTCTACCAAAAGATGCATGTGCATGCTTAAAACGCGTTTTGGCACAAATCCATGTGCGGGTGCTAAAAAGAGCAGCATTTTCACGTCGTTTGGTAGACATCCACGTGCGCGTTCTGCCAAAAGCACCATTTGCATGCATATCGTGTGGTTTTGCAGAAAACTGCGTCCGCGCGTACCAAAAGATGCATGTGCATGCTTAAAACGCGTTTTGGCACAAATCCATGTGCCGGTGCTAAAAAGAGCAGCATCGGCATGCTTTTCACGTCGTTTGGTAGAAATCCACGTGCGCGTTCTGCCAAAAGCACCATTTGCATGCATATCGTGTGGTTTTGCAGAAAACTGCGTCCGCGTCTACCAAAAGATGCATGTGCATGCTAAAACGCGTTTTGGCACAAATCCATGTGCGGGTGCTAAAAAGAGCAGCATCGGCATGCTTTTCACGTCGTTTGGTAGAAATCCACGTGCGCGTTCTGCCAAAAGCACCATTTGCATGCATATCGTGTGGTTTTGCAGAAAACTGCGTCCGCGTCTACCAAAAGATGCATGTGCATGCTTAAAACGCGTTTTGGCACAAATCCATGTGCGGGTGCTAAAAAGAGCAGCATCGGCATGGTTTTCAAGTCGTTTGGTAGAAATCCACGTGCGCGTTCTGCCAAAAGCACCATTTGCATGCATATCGTGTGGTTTTTCAGAAAACTGCGTCCGCGTCTACCAAAAGATGCATGTGCATGCTTAAAACGCGTTTCGGCACAAATCCATGTGCGGGTGCTAAAAAGAGCAGCATCGGCATGCTTTTCACGTCGTTTGGTAGAAATCCACGTGCGCGTTCTGCCAAAAGCACCATTTGCATGCATATCGTGTGGTTTTGCAGAAAACTGCGTCCGCGTCTACCAAAAGATGCATGTGCATGCTTAAAACGCGTTTTGGCACAAATCCATGTGCGGGTGCTAAATAGAGCAGCATCGGCATGCTTTTCACGTCGTTTGGTGGAAATCCACGTGCGCGATCTGCCAAAAGCACCATTTGCATGCATATCGTGTGGTTTTGCAGAAAACTGCGTCCGCGTCTACCAAAAGATGCATGTGCAAGATTAAAACGCGTTTTGGCACAAATCCATGTGCGGGTGCTAAAAAGAGCAGCATCGGCATGGTTTTCACGTCGTTTGGTAGAAATCCACGTGCGCGTTTTGCTAAAAGCACCATTTGCATGCATATCGTGTGGTTTTGCAGAAAACTGCGTCCGCGGCTACCAAAAGATGCATGTGCATGCTTAAAACGCGTTTTGGCGCTAATCCATGTGCGGGTGCTAAAAAGAGCAGCATCGGCATGCTTTTCACGTCGTTTGGTAGAAATCCACGTGCGCGTTCTGCCAAAAGCACCATTTGCATGCATATCGTGTGGTTTTTCAGAAAACTGCGTCCGCGTCTACCAAAAGATGCATGTGCATGCTTAAAACGCGTTTTGGCACAAATCCATGTGCGGGTGCTAAAAAGAGCAGCATCGGCATGCTTTTCACGTCGTTTCGTAGAAATACACGTGCGTGTTCTGTCAAAAGCACCATTTGCATGCATATCGTGTGGTTTTGCAGAAAACTGCGTCCGCGTCTACCAAAAGATGCATGTGCATGCTTAAAACGCGTTTTGGCACAAATCCATGTGCCGGTGCTAAAAAGAGCAGCATCGGCATGCTTTTCACGTCGTTTGGTAGAAATCCACGTGCGCGTTCTGCCAAAAGCACCATTTGCATGCATATCGTGTGGTTTTGCAGAAAACTGCGTCCGCGTCTACCAAAAGATGCATGTGCATGCTTAAAACGCGTTTTGGCACAAATCCATGTGCGGGTGCTAAATAGAGCAGCATCGGCATGATTTTCACGTCGTTTGGTGGAAATTCACGTGCGCGTTCTGCCAAAAGCACCATTTGCATGCATATCGTGTGGTTTTGCAGAAAACTGCGTCCGCGTCTACCAAAAGATGCATGTTCATGCTTAAAACGCGTTTTGGCACAAATCCATGTGCGGGTGCTAAAAAGAGCAGCATCGGCATGGTTTTCACGTCGTTTGGTAGAAATACACGTGCGCGTTCCGCCAAAAGCACCATTTGCATGCATATCGGGTGGTTTTTCAGAAAACTGCGTCCGCGTCTACCAAAAGATGCATCTGCATGCTTAAAACGCGTTTTGGCACAAATCCATGTGCGGGTGCTAAAAAGAGCACCATCGGCATGCATTTCACGTCGTTTGGTAGAAATCCACGTGCGCGTTCTGCCAAAAGCACCATTTGCATGCATATCGTGTGGTTTTGCAGAAAACTGCGTCCGCGTCTACCAAAAGATGCATGTGCATGCTTAAAACGCGTTTTGGCACAAATCCATGTGCGGGTGCTAAAAAGAGCACCATCGGCATGCTTTTCACGTCGTTTGGTAGAAATCCACGTGCGCGTTCTGCCAAAAGCACCATTTGCATGCATATCGTGTGGTTTTGCAGAAAACTGCGTCCGCGGCTACCAAAAGATGCATGTGCATGCTTAAAACGCGTTTTGGCACCAATCCATGTGCGGGTGCTAAAAAGAGCAGCATCGGCATGCTTTTCACGTCGTTTGGTAGAAATCCACGTGCGCGTTCTGCCAAAAGCACCATTTGTATGCATATCGTGTGGTTTTTCAGAAAACTGCGTCGCGTCTACCAAAAGATGCATGTGCATGCTTAAAACGCATTTTGGCACAAATCCATGTGCGGGTGCTAAAAAGAGCAGCATCGGCATGCTTTTCACGTCGTTTGGTAGAAATCCACGTGCGCGTTCTGTCAAAAGCACCATTTGCATGCATATCGTGTGGTTTTGCAGAAAACTGCGTCCGCGTCTACCAAAAGATGCATGTGCATGCTTAAAACGCGTTTTGGCACCAATTCTTGTGCCGGTGCTAAAAAGAGCAGCATCGGCATGCTTTTCACGTCGTTTGGTAGAAATCCACGTGCGCGTTCTGCCAAAAGCACCATTTGCATGCATATCGTGTGGTTTTGCAGAAAACTGCGTCCGCGTCTACCAAAAGATGCATGTGCATGCTTAAAACGCGTTTTGGCACAAATCCATGTGCGGGTGCTAAAAAGAGCAGCATCGGCATGCTTTTCACGTCGTTTGGTAGAAATACACGTGCGTGTTCTGTCAAAAGCACCATTTGCATGCATATCGTGTGGTTTTGCAGAAAACTGCGTCCGCGTCTACCAAAAGATGCATGTGCATGCTTAAAACGCGTTTTGGCACAAATCCATGTGCCGGTGCTAAAAAGAGCAGCATCGGCATGCTTTTCACGTCGTTTGGTAGAAATCCACGTGCGCGTTCTGCCAAAAGCACCATTTGCATGCATATCGTGTGGTTTTGCAGAAAACTGCGTCCGCGTCTACCAAAAGATGCATGTGCATGCTTAAAACGCGTTTTGGCACAAATGCATGTGCGGGTGCTAAAAAGAGCAGCATCGGCATGCTTTTCACGTCGTTTGGTAGAAATCCACGTGCGCGTTCTGCCAAAAGCACCATTTGCATGCATATCGTGTGGTTTTGCAGAAAACTGCGTCCGCGTCTACCAAAAGATGCATGTGCATGCTTAAAACGCGTTTTGGCACAAATCCATGTGCGGGTGCTAAATAGAGCAGCATCGGCATGATTTTCACGTCGTTTGGTGGAAATCCACGTGCGCGTTCTGCCAAAAGCACCATTTGCATGCAGATCGTGTGGTTTTGCAGAAAACTGCGTCCGCGTCTACCAAAAGATGCATGTTCATGCTTAAAACGCGTTTTGGCACAAATCCATGTGCGGGTGCTAAAAAGAGCAGCATCGGCATGGTTTTCACGTCGTTTGGTAGAAATACACGTGCGCGTTCTGCCAAAAGCACCATTTGCATGCATATCGGGTGGTTTTTCAGAAAACTGCGTCCGCGTCTACCAAAAGATGCATCTGCATGCTTAAAACGCGTTTTGGCACAAATCCATGTGCGGGTGCTAAAAAGAGCACCATCGGCATGCATTTCACGTCGTTTGGTAGAAATCCACGTGCGCGTTCTGCCAAAAGCACCATTTGCATGCATATCGTGTGGTTTTGCAGAAAACTGCGTCCGCGTCTACCAAAAGATGCATGTGCATGCTTAAAACGCGTTTTGGCACAAATCCATGGGCGGGTGCTAAAAAGAGCAGCATCGGCATGCTTTTCACGTCGTTTGGTAGAAATCCACGTGCGCGTTCTGCCAAAAGCACCATTTGCATGCATATCGTGTGGTTTTGCAGAAAACTGCGTCCGCGTCTACCAAAAGATGCATGTGCATGCTTAAAACACGTTTTGGCACAAATTCATGTGCGGGTGCTAAAAAGAGCAGCATCGGCATGCTTTTCACGTCGTTTTGTAGAAATCCACGTGCGCGTTCTGCCAAAAGCACCATTTGCATGCATATCGTGTGGTTTTGCAGAAAACTGCGTCCGCGGCTACCAAAAGATGCATGTGCATGCTTAAAACGCGTTTTGGCACCAATCCATGTGCGGGTGCTAAAAAGAGCAGCATCGGCATGCTTTTCACGTCGTTTGGTAGAAATCCACGTGCGCGTTCTGCCAAAAGCACCATTTGTATGCATATCGTGTGGTTTTTCAGAAAACTGCGTCGCGTCTACCAAAAGATGCATGTGCATGCTTAAAACGCATTTTGGCACAAATCCATGTGCGGGTGCTAAAAAGAGCAGCATCGGCATGCTTTTCACGTCGTTTGGTAGAAATCCACGTGCGCGTTCTGTCAAAAGCACCATTTGCATGCATATCGTGTGGTTTTGCAGAAAACTGCGTCCGCGTCTACCAAAAGATGCATGTGCATGCTTAAAACGCGTTTTGGCACCAATTCTTGTGCCGGTGCTAAAAAGAGCAGCATCGGCATGCTTTTCACGTCGTTTGGTAGAAATCCACGTGCGCGTTCTGCCAAAAGCACCATTTGCATGCATATCGTGTGGTTTTGCAGAAAACTGCGTCCGCGTCTACCAAAAGATGCATGTGCATGCTTAAAACGCGTTTTGGCACAAATGCATGTGCGGGTGCTAAAAAGAGCAGCATCGGCATGCTTTTCACGTCGTTTGGTAGAAATCCACGTGCGCGTTCTGCCAAAAGCACCATTTGCATGCATATCGTGTGGTTTTATAGAAAACTGCGTCCGCGTCTACCAAAAGATGCATGTGCATGCTTAAAACGCGTTTTGGCACAAATCCATGTGCGGGTGCTAAAAAGAGCAGCATCGGCATGCTTTTCACGTCGTTTGGTAGAAATCCAGGTGCGCGTTCTGCCAAAAGCACCATTTGCATGCATATCGTGTGGTTTTGCAGAAAACTGCGTCCGCGTCTACCAAAAGTTGCATGTGCATGCTTAAAACGCGTTTTGGCACAAATCCATGTGCGGGTGCTAAAGAGAGCAGCATCGGCATGCTTTTCACGTCGTTTGGTAGAAATCCACGTGCGCGTTCTGCCAATAGCACCATTTGCATGCATATCGTGTGGTTTTGCAGAAAACTGCGTCCGCGTCTACCAAAAGAAGCATGTGCATGCTTAAAACGTGTTTTGGCACAAATCCATGTGCGGGTGCTAAAAAGAGCAGCATCGGCATGCTTTTCACGTCGTTTGGTAGAAATCCACGTATGCGTTCTGCCAAAAGCACCATTTGCATGCATATCGTGTGGTTTTGCAGAAAACTGCGTCCGCGTGTACCAAAAGATGCATGTGCATGCTTAAAACGCGTTTTGGCACAAATCCATGGGCGGGTGCTAAAAAGAGCAGCATCGGCATGCTTTTCACGTCGTTTGGTAGAAATTCACGTGCGCGTTCTGCCAATAGCACCATTTGCATGGATATCGTGTGGTTTTGCAGAAAACAGCGTCCGCGTCTACCAAAAGATGCATGTGCATGCTAAAACGCGTTTTGGCACAAATCCATGTGCGGGTGCTAAAAATAGCAGCATCGGCATGCTTTTCACGTCGTTTGGTAGAAATCCACGTGCGCGTTCTGCCAAAAGCACCATTTGCATGCATATCGTGTGGTTTTGCAGAAAACTGCGTCCGCGTCTACCAAAAGATGCATGTGCATGCTTAAAACGCGTTTTGGCACAAATCCATGTGCGGGTGCTAAATAGAGCAGCATCGGCATGATTTTCACGTCGTTTGGTGGAAATCCACGTGCGCGTTCTGCCAAAAGCACCATTTGCATGCATATCGTGTGGTTTTGCAGAAAACTGCGCCCGCGTCTACCAAAAGATGCATGTTCATGCTTAAAACGCGTTTTGGCACAAATCCATGTGCGGGTGCTAAAAAGAGCAGCATCGGCATGGTTTTCACGTCGTTTGGTAGAAATACACGTGCGCGTTCTGCCAAAAGCACCATTTGCATGCATATCGTGTGGTTTTTCAGAAAACTGCGTCCGCGTCTACCAAAAGATGCATGTGCATGCTTAAAACGCGTTTTGGCACAAATCCATGTGCGGGTGCTAAAAAGAGCACCATCGGCATGCTTTTCACGTCGTTTGGTAGAAATCCACGTGCGCGTTCTGCCAAAAGCACCATTTGCATGCATATCGTGTGGTTTTGCAGAAAACTGCGTCCGCGTCTACCAAAAGATGCATGTGCATGCTTAAAACGCGTTTTGGCACAAATCCATGTGAGGGTGCTAAAAAGAGCAGCATCGGCATGCATTTCACGTCGTTTGGTATAAATCCACGTGCGCGTTCTGCCAAAAGCACCATTTGCATGCATATCGTGTGGTTTTGCAGAAAACTGCGTCCGCGTCTACCAAAAGATGCATGTGCATGCTTAAAACGCGTTTTGGCACAAATCCATGGGCGGGTGCTAAAAATAGCAGCATCGGCATGCTTTTCACGTCGTTTGGTAGAAATCCACGTGCGCGTTCTGCCAAAAGCACCATTTGCATGCATATCGTGTGGTTTTGCAGAAAACTGCGTCCGCGTCTACCAAAAGATGCATGTGCATGCTTAAAACGCGTTTTGGCACAAATCCATGGGCGGGTGCTAAAAATAGCAGCATCGGCATGCTTTTCACGTCGTTTGGTAGAAATCCACGTGCGCGTTCTGCCAAAAGCACCATTTGCATGCATATCGTGTGGTTTTGCAGAAAACTGCTTCCGCGGCTACCAAAAGATGCATGTGCATGCTTAAAACGCGTTTTGGCACCAATCCATGTGCGGGTGCTAAAAAGAGCAGCATCGGCATGCTTTTCACGTCGTTTGGTAGAAATCCACGTGCGCGTTCTGCCAAAAGCACCATTTGCATGCATATCGTGTGGTTTTTCAGAAAACTGCGTCCGCGTCTACCAAAAGATGCATGTGCATGCTTAAAACGCGTTTTGGCAAAAATCCATGTGCGGGTGCTAAAAAGAGCAGCATCGGCATGCTTTTCACGTCGTTTGGTAGAAATCCACGTGCGCGTTCTGCCAAAAGCACCATTTGCATGCATATCGTGTGGTTTTGCAGAAAACTGCGTCCGCGTCTACCAAAAGTTGCATGTGCATGCTTAAAACGCGTTTTGGCACAAATCCATGTGCGGGTGCTAAAAAGAGCAGCATCGGCATGCTTTTCACGTCGTTTGGTAGAAATCCACGTGCGAGTTCTGCCAAAAGCACCATTTGCATGCATATCGTGTGGTTTTGCAGAAAACTGCGTCCGCGTCTACCAGAAGATGCATGTGCATGCTTAAAACGCGGTTTGGCACAAATCTATGTGCGGGTGCTAAAAAGAGCAGCATCGGCATGCTTTTCACGTCGTTTGGTAGAAATCCACGTGCGCGTTCTGCCAATAGCACCATTTGCATGCATATCGTGTGGTTTTGCAGAAAACTGCGTCCTCGTCTACCAAAAGAAGCATGTGCATGCTTAAAACGTGTTTTGGCACAAATCCATGTGCGGGTGCTAAAAAGAGCAGCATCGGCATGCTTTTCACGTCGTTTGGTAGAAATCCACGTATTCGTTCTGCCAAAAGCACCATTTGCATGCATATCGTGTGGTTTTGCAGAAAACTGCGTCCGCGTGTACCAAAAGATGCATGTGCATGCTTAAAACGCGTTTTGGCACAAATCCATGGGCGGGTGCTAAAAAGAGCAGCATCGGCATGCTTTTCACGTCGTTTGGTAGAAATTCACGTGCGCGTTCTGCCAATAGCACCATTTGCATGGATATCGTGTGGTTTTGCAGAAAACAGCGTCCGCGTCTACCAAAAGATGCATGTGCATGCTAAAACGCGTTTTGGCACAAATCCATGTGCGGGTACTAAAAATAGCAGCATCGGCATGCTTTTCACGTCGTTTGGTAGAAATCCACGTGCGCGTTCTGCCAAAAGCACCATTTGCATGCATATCGTGTGGTTTTGCAGAAAACTGCGTCCGCGGCTACCAAAAGATGCATGTGCATGCTTAAAACGCGTTTTGGCACAAATCCATGTGCGGGTGCTAAAAAGAGCAGCATCGGCATGCTTTTCACGTCGTTTGGTAGAAATCCAGGTGCGCGTTCTGCCAAAAGCACCATTTGCATGCATATCGTGTGGTTTTGCAGAAAACTGCGTCCGCGTCTACCAAAAGTTGCATGTGCATGCTTAAAACGCGTTTTGGCACAAATCCATGTGCGGGTGCTAAAAAGAGCAGCATCGGCATCCTTTTCACGTCGTTTGGTAGAAATCCACGTGCGCGTTCTGCCAAAAGCACCATTTGCATGCATATCGTGTGGTTTTGCAGAAAACTGCGTCCGCGTCTACCAGAAGATGCATGTGCATGCTTAAAACGCAGTTTGGCACAAATCTATGTGCGGGTGCTAAAAAGAGCAGCATCGGCATGCTTTTCACGTCGTTTGGTAGAAATCCACGTGCGCGTTCTGCGAATAGCACCATGTGCATGCATATCGTGTGGTTTTGCAGAAAACTGCGTCCGCGTCTACCAAAAGAAGCATGTGCATGCTTAAAACGTGTTTTGGCACAAATCCATGTGCGGGTGCTAAAAAGAGCAGCATCGGCATGCTTTTCACGTCGTTTGGTAGAAATCCACGTGCGCGTTCTGCCAAAAGCACCATTTGCATGCATATCGTGTGGTTTTGCAGAAAACTGCGTCCGCGTCTACCAAAAGATGCATGTGCATGCTTAAAACGCGTTTTGGCACAAATCCATGTACGGGTGCGAAATAGAGCAGCATCGGCATGATTTTCACGTCGTTTGGTGGAAATCCACGTGCGCGTTCTGCCAAAAGCACCATTTGCATGCATATCGTGTGGTTTTGCAGAAAACTGCGTCCGCGTCTACCAAAAGATGCATGTTCATGCTTAAAACGCGTTTTGGCACAAATCCATGTGCGGGTGCTAAAAAGAGCAGCATCGGCATGGTTTTCACGTCGTTTGGTAGAAATACACGTGCGCGTTCTGCCAAAAGCACCATTTGCATGCATATCGTGTGGTTTTTCAGAAAACTGCGTCCGCGTCTACCAAAAGATGCATGTGCATGCTTAAAACGCGTTTTGGCACAAATCCATGTGCGGGTGCTAAAAAGAGCACCATCGGCATGCTTTTCACGTCGTTTGGTAGAAATCCACGTGCGCGTTCTGCCAAAAGCACCATTTGCATGCATATCGTGTGGTTTTGCAGAAAACTGCGTCCGCGTCTACCAAAAGATGCATGTGCATGCTTAAAACGCGTTTTGGCACAAATCCATGTGCGGGTGCTAAAAAGAGCAGCATCGGCATGCATTTCACGTCGTTTGGCAGAAATCCACGTGCGCGTTCTGCCAAAAGCACCATTTGCATGCATATCGTGTGGTTTTGCAGAAAACTGCGTCCGCGTCTACCAAAAGATGCATGTGCATGCTTAAAACGCGTTTTGGCACAAATCCATGGGCGGGTGCTAAAAATAGCAGCATCGGCATGCTTTTCACGTCGTTTGGTAGAAATCCACGTGCGCGTTCTGCCAAAAGCACCATTTGCATGCATATCGTGTGGTTTTGCAGAAAACTGCGTCCGCGTCTACCAAAAGATGCATGTGCATGCTTAAAACGCGTTTTGGCACAAATCCATGTGCGGGTGCTAAAAAGAGCAGCATCGGCATGCTTTTCACGTCGTTTGGTAGAAATCCACGTGCGCGTTCTGCCAAAAGCACCATTTGCATGCATATCGTGTGGTTTTTCAGAAAACTGCGTCCGCGTCTACCAAAAGATGCATGTGCATGCTTAAAACGCGTTTTGGCACAAATCCATGTGCGGGTGCTAAATAGAGCAGCATCGGCATGCTTTTCACGTCGTTTGGTGGAAATCCACGTGCGCGTTCTGCCAAAAGCACTATTTGCATGCATATCGTGTGGTTTTGCAGAAAACTGCGTCCGCGTCTACCAAAAGATGCATGTGCATGCTTAAAACGCGTTTTGGCACAAATCCATGTGCGGGTGCTAAAAAGAGCAGCATCGGCATGGTTTTCACGTCGTTTGGTAGAAATCCACGTGCGCGTTCTGCCAAAAGCACCATTTGCATGCATATCGTGTGGTTTTTCAGAAAACTGCGTCCGCGTCTACCAAAAGATGCATGTGCATGCTTAAAACGCGTTTCGGCACAAATCCATGTGCGGGTGCTAAAAAGAGCAGCATCGGCATGCTTTTCACGTCGTTTGGTAGAAATCCACGTGCGCGTTCTGCCAAAAGCACCATTTGCATGCATATCGTGTGGTTTTGCAGAAAACTGCGTCCGCGTCTACCAAAAGATGCATGTGCATGCTTAAAACGCGTTTTGGCACAAATCCATGTGCGGGTGCTAAATAGAGCAGCATCGGCATGCTTTTCACGTCGTTTGGTGGAAATCCACGTGCGCGTTCTGCCAAAAGCACCATTTGCATGCATATCGTGTGGTTTTGCAGAAAACTGCGTCCGCGTCTACCAAAAGATGCATGTGCAAGATTAAAACGCGTTTTGGCACAAATCCATGTGCGGGTGCTAAAAAGAGCAGCATCGGCATGGTTTTCACGTCGTTTGGTAGAAATCCACGTGCGCGTTTTGCTAAAAGCACCATTTGCATGCATATCGTGTGGTTTTGCAGAAAACTGCGCCCGCGGCTACCAAAAGATGCATGTGCATGCTTAAAACGCGTTTTGGCACTAATCCATGTGCGGGTGCTAAAAAGAGCAGCATCGGCATGCTTTTCACGTCGTTTGGTAGAAATCCACGTGCGCGTTCTGCCAAAAGCACCATTTGCATGCATATCGTGTGGTTTTTCAGAAAACTGCGTCCGCGTCTACCAAAAGATGCATGTGCATGCTTAAAACGCGTTTTGGCACAAATCCATGTGCGGGTGCTAAAAAGAGCAGCATCGGCATGCTTTTCACGTCGTTTGGTAGAAATACACGTGCGTGTTCTGTCAAAAGCACCATTTGCATGCATATCGTGTCGTTTTGCAGAAAACTGCGTCCGCGTCTACCAAAAGATGCATGTTCATGCTTAAAACGCGTTTTGGCACAAATCCATGTGCGGGTGCTAAAAAGAGCAGCATCGGCATGGTTTTCACGTCGTTTGGTAGAAATACACGTGCGCGTTCTGCCAAAAGCACCATTTGCATGCATATCGGGTGGTTTTTCAGAAAACTGCGTCCGCGTCTACCAAAAGATGCATCTGCATGCTTAAAACGCGTTTTGGCACAAATCCATGTGCGGGTGCTAAAAAGAGCACCATCGGCATGCATTTCACGTCGTTTGGTAGAAATCCACGTGCGCGTTCTGCCAAAAGCACCATTTGCATGCATATCGTGTGGTTTTGCAGAAAACTGCGTCCGCGTCTACCAAAAGATGCATGTGCATGCTTAAAACGCGTTTTGGCACAAATCCATGGGCGGGTGCTAAAAAGAGCAGCATCGGCATGCTTTTCACGTCGTTTGGTAGAAATCCACGTGCGCGTTCTGCCAAAAGCACCATTTGCATGCATATCGTGTGGTTTTGCAGAAAACTGCGTCCGCGTCTACCAAAAGATGCATGTGCATGCTTAAAACGCGTTTTGGCACAAATTCATGTGCGGGTGCTAAAAAGAGCAGCATCGGCATGCTTTTCACGTCGTTTTGTAGAAATCCACGTGCGCGTTCTGCCAAAAGCACCATTTGCATGCATATCGTGTGGTTTTGCAGAAAACTGCGTCCGCGGCTACCAAAAGATGCATGTGCATGCTTAAAACGCGTTTTGGCACCAATCCATGTGCGGGTGCTAAAAAGAGCAGCATCGGCATGCTTTTCACGTCGTTTGGTAGAAATCCACGTGCGCGTTCTGCCAAAAGCACCATTTGTATGCATATCGTGTGGTTTTTCAGAAAACTGCGTCGCGTCTACCAAAAGATGCATGTGCATGCTTAAAACGCATTTTGGCACAAATCCATGTGCGGGTGCTAAAAAGAGCAGCATCGGCATGCTTTTCACGTCGTTTGGTAGAAATCCACGTGCGCGTTCTGTCAAAAGCACCATTTGCATGCATATCGTGTGGTTTTGCAGAAAACTGCGTCCGCGTCTACCAAAAGATGCATGTGCATGCTTAAAACGCGTTTTGGCACCAATTCTTGTGCCGGTGCTAAAAAGAGCAGCATCGGCATGCTTTTCACGTCGTTTGGTAGAAATCCACGTGCGCGTTCTGCCAAAAGCACCATTTGCATGCATATCGTGTGCTTTTGCAGAAAACTGCGTCCGCGTCTACCAAAAGATGCATGTGCATGCTTAAAACGCGTTTTGGCACAAATGCATGTGCGGGTGCTAAAAAGAGCAGCATCGGCATGCTTTTCACGTCGTTTGGTAGAAATCCACGTGCGCGTTCTGCCAAAAGCACCATTTGCATGCATATCGTGTGGTTTTATAGAAAACTGCGTCCGCGTCTACCAAAAGATGCATGTGCATGCTTAAAACGCGTTTTGGCACAAATCCATGTGCGGGTGCTAAAAAGAGCAGCATCGGCATGCTTTTCACGTCGTTTGGTAGAAATCCAGGTGCGCGTTCTGCCAAAAGCACCATTTGCATGCATATCGTGTGGTTTTGCAGAAAACTGCGTCCGCGTCTACCAAAAGTTGCATGTGCATGCTTAAAACGCGTTTTGGCACAAATCCATGTGCGGGTGCTAAAAAGAGCAGCATCGGCATGCTTTTCACGTCGTTTGGTAGAAATCCACGTGCGCGTTCTGCCAATAGCACCATTTGCATGCATATCGTGTGGTTTTGCAGAAAACTGCGTCCGCGTCTACCAAAAGAAGCATGTGCATGCTTAAAACGTGTTTTGGCACAAATCCATGTGCGGGTGCTAAAAAGAGCAGCATCGGCATGCTTTTCACGTCGTTTGGTAGAAATCCACGTATGCGTTCTGCCAAAAGCACCATTTGCATGCATATCGTGTGGTTTTGCAGAAAACTGCGTCCGCGTGTACCAAAAGATGCATGTGCATGCTTAAAACGCGTTTTGGCACAAATCCATGGGCGGGTGCTAAAAAGAGCAGCATCGGCATGCTTTTCACGTCGTTTGGTAGAAATTCACGTGCGCGTTCTGCCAATAGCACCATTTGCATGGATATCGTGTGGTTTTGCAGAAAACAGCGTCCGCGTCTACCAAAAGATGCATGTTCATGCTTAAAACGCGTTTTGGCACAAATCCATGTGCGGGTGCTAAAAAGAGCAGCATCGGCATGGTTTTCACGTCGTTTGGTAGAAATACACGTGCGCGTTCTGCCAAAAGCACCATTTGCATGCATATCGTGTGGTTTTTCAGAAAACTGCGTCCGCCTCTACCAAAAGATGCATGTGCATGCTTAAAACGCGTTTTGGCACAAATCCATGTGCGGGTGCTAAAAAGAGCACCATCGGCATGCTTTTCACGTCGTTTGGTAGAAATCCACGTGCGCGTTCTGCCAAAAGCACCATTTGCATGCATATCGTGTGGTTTTGCAGAAAACTGCGTCCGCGTCTACCAAAAGATGCATGTGCATGCTTAAAACGCGTTTTGGCACAAATCCATGTGCGGGTGCTAAAAAGAGCTGCATCGGCATGCATTTCACGTCGTTTGGTATAAATCCACGTGCGCGTTCTGCCAAAAGCACCATTTGCATGCATATCGTGTGGTTTTGCAGAAAACTGCTTCCGCGGCTACCAAAAGATGCATGTGCATGCTTAAAACGCGTTTTGGCACCAATCCATGTGCGGGTGCTAAAAAGAGCAGCATCGGCATGCTTTTCACGTCGTTTGGTAGAAATCCACGTGCGCGTTCTGCCAAAAGCACCATTTGCATGCATATCGTGTGGTTTTTCAGAAAACTGCGTCCGCGTCTACCAAAAGATGCATGTGCATGCTTAAAACGCGTTTTGGCACAAATCCATGTGCGGGTGCTAAAAAGAGCAGCATCGGCATGCTTTTCACGTCGTTTGGTAGAAATCCAGGTGCGCGTTCTGCCAAAAGCACCATTTGCATGCATATCGTGTGGTTTTGCAGAAAACTGCGTCCGCGTCTACCAAAAGTTGCATGTGCATGCTTAAAACGCGTTTTGGCACAAATCCATGTGCGGGTGCTAAAAAGAGCAGCATCGGCATGCTTTTCACGTCGTTTGGTAGAAATCCACGTGCGAGTTCTGCCAAAAGCACCATTTGCATGCATATCGTGTGGTTTTGCAGAAAACTGCGTCCGCGTCTACCAGAAGATGCATGTGCATGCTTAAAACGCGGTTTGGCACAAATCTATGTGCGGGTGCTAAAAAGAGCAGCATCGGCATGCTTTTCACGTCGTTTGGTAGAAATCCACGTGCGCGTTCTGCCAATAGCACCATTTGCATGCATATCGTGTGGTTTTGCAGAAAACTGCGCCCTCGTCTACCAAAAGAAGCATGTGCATGCTTAAAACGTGTTTTGGCACAAATCCATGTGCGGGTGCTAAAAAGAGCAGCATCGGCATGCTTTTCACGTCGTTTGGTAGAAATCCACGTATTCGTTCTGCCAAAAGCACCATTTGCATGCATATCGTGTGGTTTTGCAGAAAACTGCGTCCGCGTGTACCAGAAGATGCATGTGCATGCTTAAAACGCGTTTTGGCACAAATCCATGGGCGGGTGCTAAAAAGAGCAGCATCGGCATGCTTTTCACGTCGTTTGGTAGAAATTCACGTGCGCGTTCTGCCAATAGCACCATTTGCATGGACATCGTGTGGTTTTGCAGAAAACAGCGTCCGCGTCTACCAAAAGATGCATGTGCATGCTAAAACGCGTTTTGGCACAAATTCATGTGCGGGTGCTAAAAATAGCAGCATCGGCATGCTTTTCACGTCGTTTGGTAGAAATCCACGTGCGCGTTCTGCCAAAAGCACCATTTGCATGCATATCGTGTGGTTTTGCAGAAAACTGCGTCCGCGGCTACCAAAAGATGCATGTGCATGCTTAAAACGCGTTTTGGCACAAATCCATGTGCGGGTGCTAAAAAGAGCAGCATCGGCATGCTTTTCACGTCGTTTGGTAGAAATCCAGGTGCGCGTTCTGCCAAAAGCACCATTTGCATGCATATCGTGTGGTTTTGCAGAAAACTGCGTCCTCGTCTACCAAAAGTTGCATGTGCATGCTTAAAACGCGTTTTGGCACAAATCCATGTGCGGGTGCTAAAAAGAGCAGCATCGGCATCCTTTTCACGTCGTTTGGTAGAAATCCACGTGCGCGTTCTGCCAAAAGCACCATTTGCATGCATATCGTGTGGTTTTGCAGAAAACTGCGTCCGCGTCTACCAGAAGATGCATGTGCATGCTTAAAACGCAGTTTGGCACAAATCTATGTGCGGGTGCTAAAAAGAGCAGCATCGGCATGCTTTTCACGTCGTTTGGTAGAAATCCACGTGCGCGTTCTGCCAATAGCACCATGTGCATGCATATCGTGTGGTTTTGCAGAAAACTGCGTCCGCGTCTACCAAAAGAAGCATGTGCATGCTTAAAACGTGTTTTGGCACAAATCCATGTGCGGGTGCTAAAAAGAGCAGCATCGGCATGCTTTTCACGTCGTTTGGTAGAAATCCACGTGCGCGTTCTGCCAAAAGCACCATTTGCATGCATATCGTGTGGTTTTGCAGAAAACTGCGTCCGCGTCTACCAAAAGATGCATGTGCATGCTTAAAACGCGTTTTGGCACAAATCCATGTACGGGTGCGAAATAGAGCAGCATCGGCATGATTTTCACGTCGTTTGGTGGAAATCCACGTGCGCGTTCTGCCAAAAGCACCATTTGCATGCATATCGTGTGGTTTTGCAGAAAACTGCGTCCGCGTCTACCAAAAGATGCATGTTCATGCTTAAAACGCGTTTTGGCACAAATCCATGTGCGGGTGCTAAAAAGAGCAGCATCGGCATGGTTTTCACGTCGTTTGGTAGAAATACACGTGCGCGTTCTGCCAAAAGCACCATTTGCATGCATATCGTGTGGTTTTTCAGAAAACTGCGTCCGCGTCTACCAAAAGATGCATGTGCATGCTTAAAACGCGTTTTGGCACAAATCCATGTGCGGGTGCTAAAAAGAGCACCATCGGCATGCTTTTCACGTCGTTTGGTAGAAATCCACGTGCGCGTTCTGCCAAAAGCACCATTTGCATGCATATCGTGTGGTTTTGCAGAAAACTGCGTCCGCGTCTACCAAAAGATGCATGTGCATGCTTAAAACGCGTTTTGGCACAAATCCATGTGCGGGTGCTAAAAAGAGCAGCATCGGCATGCATTTCACGTCGTTTGGTAGAAATCCACGTGCGCGTTCTGCCAAAAGCACCATTTGCATGAATATCGTGTGGTTTTGGAGAAAACTGCGTCCGCGGCTACCAAAAGATGCATGTGCATGCTTAAAACGCGTTTTGGCACCAATCCATGTGCGGGTGCTAAAAAGAGCAGCATCGGCATGCTTTTCACGTCGTTTGGTAGAAATCCACGTGCGCGTTCTGCCAAAAGCACCATTTGCATGCATATCGTGTGGTTTTTCAGAAAACTGCGTCCGCGTCTACCAAAAGATGCATGTGCATGCTTAAAACGCGTTTTGGCACAAGTCCATGTGCGGGTGCTAAATAGAGCAGCATCGGCATGCTTTTCACGTCGTTTGGTGGAAATCCACGTGCGCGTTCTGCCAAAAGCACCATTTGCATGCATATCGTGTGGTTTTGCAGAAAACTGCGTCCGCGTCTACCAAAAGATGCATGTGCATGCTTAAAACGCGTTTTGGCACAAATGCATGTGCGGGTGCTAAAAAGAGCAGCATCGGCATGCTTTTCACGTCGTTTGGTAGAAATCCACGTGCGCGTTCTGCCAAAAGCACCATTTGCATGCATATCGTGTGGTTTTATAGAAAACTGCGTCCGCGTCTACCAAAAGATGCATGTGCATGCTTAAAACGCGTTTTGGCACAAATCCATGTGCGGGTGCTAAAAAGAGCAGCATCGGCATGCTTTTCACGTCGTTTGGTAGAAATCCAGGTGCGCGTTCTGCCAAAAGCACCATTTGCATGCATATCGTGTGGTTTTGCAGAAAACTGCGTCCGCGTCTACCAAAAGTTACATGTGCATGCTTAAAACGCGTTTTGGCACAAATCCATGTGCGGGTGCTAAAAAGAGCAGCATCGGCATGCTTTTCACGTCGTTTGGTAGAAATCCACGTGCGCGTTCTGCCAAAAGCACCATTTGCATGCATATCGTGTGGTTTTGCAGAAAACTGCGTCCGCGTCTACCAGAAGATGCATGTGCATGCTTAAAACGCGGTTTGGCACAAATCTATGTGCGGGTGCTAAAAAGAGCAGCATCGGCATGCTTTTCACGTCGTTTGGTAGAAATCCACGTGCGCGTTCTGCCAATAGCACCATTTGCATGCATATCGTGTGGTTTTGCAGAAAACTGCGTCCTCGTCTACCAAAAGAAGCATGTGCATGCTTAAAACGTGTTTTGGCACAAATCCATGTGCGGGTGCTAAAAATAGCAGCATCGGCATGCTTTTCACGTCGTTTGGTAGAAATCCACGTGCGCGTTCTGCCAAAAGCACCATTTGCATGCATATCGTGTGGTTTTGCAGAAAACTGCGTCCGCGGTTACCAAAAGATGCATGTGCATGCTTAAAACGCGTTTTGGCACAAATCCATGTGCGGGTGCTAAAAAGAGCAGCATCTGCATGCTTTTCACGTCGTTTGGTAGAAATCCAGGTGCGCGTTCTGCCAAAAGCACCATTTGCATGCATATCGTGTGGTTTTGCAGAAAACTGCGTCCGCGTCTACCAAAAGTTGCATGTGCATGCTTAAAACGCGTTTTGGCACAAATCCATGTGCGGGTGCTAAAAAGAGCAGCATCGGCATCCTTTTCACGTCGTTTGGTAGAAATCCACGTGCGCGTTCTGCCAAAAGCACCATTTGCATGCATATCGTGTGGTTTTGCAGAAAACTGCGTCCGCGTCTACCAGAAGATGCATGTGCATGCTTAAAACGCGGTTTGGCACAAATCTATGTGCGGGTGCTAAAAAGAGCAGCATCGGCATGCTTTTCACGTCGTTTGGTAGAAATCCACGTGCGCGTTCTGCCAATAGCACGATGTGCATGCATATCGTGTGGTTTTGCAGAAAACTGCGTCCGCGTCTACCAAAAGAAGCATGTGCATGCTTAAAACGTGTTTTGGCACAAATCCATGTCCGGGTGCTAAAAAGAGCAGCATCGGCATGCTTTTCACGTCGTTTGGTAGAAATCCACGTATGCGTTCTGCCAAAAGCACCATTTGCATGCATATCGTGTGGTTTTGCAGAAAACTGCGTCCGCGTGTACCAAAAGATGCATGTGCATGCTTAAAACGCGTTTTGGCACAAATCCATGTGCGGGTGCTAAAAAGAGCAGCATCGGCATGCTTTTCACGTCGTTTAGTAGAAATTCACGTGCGCGTTCTGCCAATAGCACCATTTGCATGGATATCGTGTGGTTTTGCAGAAAACAGCGTCCGCGTCTACCAAAAGATGCATGTGCATGCTTAAAACGCATTTTGGCACAAATCCATGTGCGGGTGCTAAATAGAGCAGCATCGGCATGCTTTTCACGTCGTTTGGTGGAAATCCACGTGCGCGTTCTGCCAAAAGCACCATTTGCATGCATATCGTGTGGTTTTGCAGAAAACTGCGTCCGCGTCTACCAAAAGATGCATGTGCATGCTTAAAACGCGTTTTGGCACAAATCCATGTGCGGGTGCTAAAAAGAGCAGCATCGGCATGGTTTTCACGTCGTTTGGTAGAAATACACGTGCGCGTTCTGCCAAAAGCACCATTTGCATGCATATCGTGTGGTTTTTCAGAAAACTGCGTCCGCGTCTACCAAAAGCTGCATGTGCATGCTTAAAACGCGTTTTGGCACAAATCCATGTGCGGGTGCTAAAAAGAGCAGCATCGGCATGCTTTTCACGTCGTTTGGTAGAAATCCACGTGCGCGTTCTGCCAAAAGCACCATTTGCATGCATATCGTGTGGTTTTGCAGAAAACTGCATCCGCGTCTACCAAAAGATGCATGTGCATGCTTAAAACGCGTTTTGGCACAAATCCATGTGCGGGTGCTAAAAAGAGCAGCATCGGCATGCTTTTCACGTCGTTTGGTAGAAATCCACGTGCGCGTTCTGCCAAAAGCACCATTTGCATGCATATCGTGTGGTTTTGCAGAAAACTGCGTCCGCGTCTACCAAAAGATGCATGTGCATGCTTAAAACGCGTTTTGGCACAAATTCATGGGCGGGTGCTAAAAAGAGCAGCATCGGCATGCTTTTCACGTCGTTTGGTGGAAATCCACGTGCGCGTTCTGCCAAAAGCACCATTTGCATGCATTTCGTGTGGTTTTGCAGAAAACTGCGTCCGCGTCTACCAGAAGATGCATGTGCATGCTTAAAACGCGGTTTGGCACAAATCTATGTGCGGGTGCTAAAAAGAGCAGCATCGGCATGCTTTTCACGTCGTTTGGTAGAAATCCACGTGCGCGTTCTGCCAATAGCACCATGTGCAGGCATATCGTGTGGTTTTGCAGAAAACTGCGTCCGCGTCTACCAAAAGAAGCATGTGCATGCTTAAAACGTGTTTTGGCACAAATCCATGTGCGGGTGCTAAAAAGAGCAGCATCGGCATGCTTTTCACGTCGTTTGGTAGAAATCCACGTATGCGTTCTGCCAAAAGCACCATTTGCATGCATATCGTGTGGTTTTGCAGAAAACTGCGTCCGCGTGTACCAAAAGATGCATGTGCATGCTTAAAACGCGTTTTGGCACAAATCCATGTGCGGGTGCTAAAAAGAGCAGCATCGGCATGCTTTTCACGTCGTTTAGTAGAAATTCACGTGCGCGTTCTGCCAATAGCACCATTTGCATGGATATCGTGTGGTTTTGCAGAAAACAGCGTCCGCGTCTACCAAAAGATGCATGTGCATGCTTAAAACGCGTTTTGGCACAAATCCATGTGCGGGTGCTAAATAGAGCAGCATCGGCATGCTTTTCACGTCGTTTGGTGGAAATCCACGTGCGCGTTCTGCCAAAAGCACCATTTGCATGCATATCGTGTGGTTTTGCAGAAAACTGCGTCCGCGTCTACCAAAAGATGCATGTGCATGCTTAAAACGCGTTTTGGCACAAATCCATGTGCGGGTGCTAAAAAGAGCAGCATCGGCATGGTTTTCACGTCGTTTGGTAGAAATACACGTGCGCGTTCTGCCAAAAGCACCATTTGCATGCATATCGTGTGGTTTTTCAGAAAACTGCGTCCGCGTCTACCAAAAGCTGCATGTGCATGCTTAAAACGCGTTTTGGCACAAATCCATGTGCGGGTGCTAAAAAGAGCAGCATCGGCATGCTTTTCACGTCGTTTGGTAGAAATCCACGTGCGCGTTCTGCCAAAAGCACCATTTGCATGCATATCGTGTGGTTTTGCAGAAAACTGCGTCCGCGTCTACCAAAAGATGCATGTGCATGCTTAAAACGCGTTTTGGCACAAATCCATGGGCGGGTGCTAAAAAGAGCAGCATCGGCATGCTTTTCACGTCGTTTGGTGGAAATCCACGTGCGCGTTCTGCCAAAAGCACCATTTGCATGCATATCGTGTGGTTTTGCAGAAAACTGCGTCCGCGTCTACCAAAAGATGCATGTGCATGCTTAAAACGCGTTTTGGCACAAATCCATGTGCGGGTGCTAAAAAGAGCAGCATCGGCATGGTTTTCACGTCGTTTGGTAGAAATACACGTGCGCGTTCTGCCAAAAGCACCATTTGCATGCATATCGTGTGGTTTTTCAGAAAACTGCGTACGCGTCTACCAAAAGCTGCATGTGCATGCTTAAAACGCGTTTTGGCACAAATCCATGTGCGGGTGCTAAAAAGAGCAGCATCGGCATGCTTTTCACGTCGTTTGGTAGAAATCCACGTGCGCGTTCTGCCAAAAGCACCATTTGCATGCATATCGTGTGGTTTTGCAGAAAACTGCGTCCGCGTCTACCAAAAGATGCATGTGCAAGCTTAAAACGCGTTTTGGCACAAATCCATGTGCGGGTGCTAAAAAGAGCAGCATCGGCATGCTTTTCACGTCGTTTGGTAGAAATCCACGTGCGCGTTCTGCCAAAAGCACCATTTGCATGCATATCGTGTGGTTTTGCAGAAAACTGCGTCCGCGTCTACCAAAAGATGCATGTGCATGCTTAAAACGCGTTTTGGCACAAATCCATGTGCGGGTGCTAAAAAGAGCAGCATCGGCATGCTTTTCACGTCGTTTCGTAGAAATCCACGTGCGCGTTCTGCCAAAAGCACCATTTGCTTGCATATCGTGTGGTTTTGCAGAAAACTGTGTCCGCGTCTACCAAAAGATGCATGTGCATGCTTAAAACGCGTTTTGGCACAAATCCATGTGCGGGTGCTAAAAAGAGCAGCATCGGCATGCTTTTCACGTCGTTTGGTAGAAATCCACGTGCGCGTTCTGCCAAAAGCACCATTTGCATGCATATCGTGTGGTTTTATAGAAAACTGCGTCCGCGTCTACCAAAAGATGCATGTGCATGCTTAAAACGCGTTTTGGCACAAATTCATGTGCGGGTGCTAAAAAGAGCAGCATCGGCATGCTTTTCACGTCGTTTGGTAGAAACCCACGTGCGCGTTCTGCCAAAAGCACCATTTGCATGCATATCGTGTGGTTTTGCAGAAAACTGCGTCCGCGTCTACCAAAAGATGCATGTGCATGCTTAAAACGCGTTTTGGCACAAATCCATGTGCGGGTGCTAAAAAGCGCAGCATCGGCTGGCTTTTAGCACAAATCCATGTGCGGGTGCTAAAAATAGCAGCATCGGCATGCTTTTCACGTCGTTTGGTCGAAATCCACGTGCGCGTTCTGCCGAAAGCACCATTTGCATGCATATCGTGTGGTTTTTAGAAAACTGCGTCCGCATCTACCAAAAGATGCATGTGCATGCTTAAAACGCGTTTTGGCACAAATCCATGTGCGTGTGCTAAAAAGAGCAGCATCGGCATGCTTTTCACGTCGTTTGGTAGAAATCCACGTGCGCGTTCTGCCAAAAGCACCTTTTGCATGCATATCGTGTGGTTTTGCAGAAAACTGCGTCCGCGTCTACCAAAAGATGCATGTGCATGCTTAAAACGCGTTTTGGCACAAATTCATGTGCGGGTGTTAAAAAGAGCAGCATCGGCATGCTTTTCCCGACGTTTGGTAGAAATCCACGTGCGCGTTCTGCCAAAAGCACCATTTGCATGCATATCGTGTGCTTTTGCAGAAAACTGCGTCCGCGTCTACCAAAAGATGCATGTGCATGCTTAAAACGCGTTTTGGCACAAATCCATGTGCGGGTGCTAAAAAGAGCAGCATCGGCATGCTTTTCACGTCGTTTGGTAGAAATCCACGTGCGCGTTCTGCAAAAGCACCATTTGCATGCATATCGTGTGGTTTTGCAGAAAACTGCGTCCGCGTCTACCAAAAGATGCATGTGCATGCTTAAAACGCGTTTTGGCACAAATCCATGTGCGGGTGCTAAAAAGAGCAGCATCGGCATGCTTTTCACGTCGTTTGGAAGAAATCCACGTGCGCGTTCTGCCAAAAGCACCATTTGCATGCATATCGTGTTGTTTTGCAGAAAACTGCGTCCGCGTCTACCAAAAGATGCATGTGCATGCTTAAAACGCGTTTTGGCACAAATCCATGTGCGGGTGCTAAAAAGAGCAGCATCGGCATGCTTTTCACGTCGTTTGGAAGAAATCCACGTGCGCGTTCTGCCAAAAGCACCATTTGCATGCATATCGTGTGGTTTTGCAGAAAACTGCGTCCGCGTCTACCAAAAGATGCATGTGCATGCTTAAAACGCATTTTGGCACAAATCCATGTGCGGGTGCTAAAAAGCGCAGCATCGGCTGGCTTTTAGCACAAATCCATGTGCGGGTGCTAAAAATAGCAGCATCGGCATGCTTTTCACGTCGTTTGGTCGAAATCCACGTGCGCGTTCTGCCAAAAGCACCATTTGCATGCATATCGTGTGGTTTTTAGAAAACTGCGTCCGCATCTACCAAAAGATGCATGTGCATGCTTAAAACGCGTTTTGGCACAAATCCATGTGCGTGTGCTAAAAAGAGCAGCATCGGCATGCTTTTCACGTCGTTTGGTAGAAATCCACGTGCGCGTTCTGCCAAAAGCACCTTTTGCATGCATATCGTGTGGTTTTGCAGAAAACTGCGTCCGCGTCTACCAAAAGATGCATGTGCATGCTTAAAACGCGTTTTGGCACAAATTCATGTGCGGGTGTTAAAAAGAGCAGCATCGGCATGCTTTTCCCGTCGTTTGGTAGAAATCCACGTGCGCGTTCTGCCAAAAGCACCATTTGCATGCATATCGTGTGCTTTTGCAGAAAACTGCGTCCGCGTCTACCAAAAGATGCATGTGCATGCTTAAAACGCGTTTTGGCACAAATCCATGTGCGGGTGCTAAAAAGAGCAGCATCGGCATGCTTTTCGCGTCGTTTGGTAGAAATCCACGTGCGCGTTCTGCCAAAAGCACCATTTGCATGCATATCGTGTGCTTTTGCAGAAAACTGCGTCCGCGTCTACCAAAAGATGCATGTGCATGCTTAAAACGCGTTTTGGCACAAATCAATGTGCGGGTGCTAAAAAGAGCAGCATCGGCATGCTTTTCACGTCGTTTGGTAGAAATCCACGTGCGCGTTCTGCCAAAAGCACCATTTGCATGCATATCGTGTGGTTTTGCAGAAACTGCGTCCGCGTCTACCAAAAGATGCATGTGCATGCTTAAAACGCGTTTTGGCACAAATCCATGTGCGGGTGCTAAAAAGAGCAGCATCGGCATGCTTTTCACGTCGTTTGGTAGAAATCCATGTGCGCGTTCTGCCAAAAGCACCATTTGCATGCATATCGTGTGGTTTTGCGGAAAACTGCGTCCGCGTCTACCAAAGATGCATGTGCATGCTTAAAACGCGTTTTGGCACAAATCCATGTGCGGGTGCTAAAAAGAGCAGCATCGGCATGCTTTTCACGTCGTTTGGTAGAAATCCACGTGCGCGTTCTGCCAAAAGCACCATTTGCATGCATATCGTGTGGTTTTGCAGAAAACTGCGTCCGCGTCTACCAAAAGATGCATGTGCATGGTTAAAACGCGTTTTGGCACAAATCCATGTGCGGGTGCTAAAAAGAGCAGCATCGGCATGCTTTTCACGTCGTTTGGTAGAAATTTACGTGCGCGTCCTGCCAAAAGCACCATTTGCATGCATATCGTGTGGTTTTGCAGAAAACTGCGTCCGCGTGTACCAAAAGATGCATGTGCATGCTTAAAAAGCGTTTTGGCACAAATCCATGTGCGGGTGCTAAAAAGAGCAGCATCGGCATGCTTTTCACGTCGTTTGGTAGAAATCCACGTGCGCGTTCTGCCAAAAGCACCATTTGCATGCATATTGTATGGTTTTGCAGAAAACTGCGTCCGCGTCTACCAAAAGATGCATGTGCATGCTTAAAACGCGTTTTGGCACAAATCCATGTGCGGGTGCTAAAAAGAGCAGCATCGGCATGCTTTTCAAGTCGTTTGGTAGAAATCCACGTGCGCGTTCTGCCAAAAGCACCATTTGCATGCATATCGTGTGGTTTTGCAGAAAACTGCGTCCGCGTCTACCAAAAGATGCATGTGCATGCTTAAAACGCGTTTTGGCACAAATCCATGTGCGGGTGCTAAAAAGAGCAGCATCGGCATGCTTTTCACGTCGTTTGGTAGAAATCCACGTGCGCGTTCTGCCAAAAGCACCATTTGCATGCATATCGTGTGGTTTTGCAGAAAAATGCGTCCGCGTGTACCAAAAGATGCATGTGCTTGCTTAAAACGCATTTTGGCACAAATCCATGTACGGGTGCTAAAAAGAGCAGCATCGGCATGCTTTTCACGTCGTTTGGTAGAAATCCACGTGCGCGTTCTGCCAAAAGCACCATTTGCATGCATATTGTGTGGTTTTGCAGAAAACTGCGTCCGCGTCTACCAAAAGATGCATGTGCATGCTTAAAACGCGTTTTGGCACAAATTCATGTGCGGGTGCTAAAAAGCGCAGCATCGGCATGCTTTTCACGTCGTTTGGTAGAAACCCACGTGCGCGTTCTGCCAAAAGCACCATTTGCATGCATATCGTGTGGTTTTGTAGAAAACTGCGTCCGCGTCTACCAAAAGATGCATGTGCATGCTTAAAACGCGTTTTGGCACAAATCCATGTGCGGGTGCTAAAAAGTGCAGCATCGGCATGCTTTTCACGTCGTTTGGTGGAAATCCACGTGCGCGTTCTGCCAAAAGCACAATTTGCATGCATGTCGTGTGGTTTTGCAGAAAACTGCGTCCGCGTCTACCAAGAGATGCATGTGCATGCTTAAAACGCGTTTTGGCACAAATACAGTTGCGGGTGCTAAAAAGAGCAGCATCGGCATGCTTTTCACGTCGTTTGGTAGAAACCCACGTGCGCGTTCTGCCAAAAGCACCATTTGCATGCATATCGTGTGGTTTTGCAGAAAACTGCGTCCGCGTCTACCAAAAGATGCATGTGCATGCTTAAAACGCGTTTTGGCACAAATCCATGTGCGGGTGCTAAAAAGTGCAGCATCGGCATGCTTTTCACGTCGTTTGGTGGAAATCCACGTGCGCGTTCTGCCAAAAGCACAATTTGCATGCATGTCGTGTGGTTTTGCAGAAAACTGCGTCCGCGTCTACCAAAAGATGCATGTGCATGCTTAAAACGCGTTTTGGCACAAATCCAGTTGCGGGTGCTAAAAAGAGCAGCATCGGCATGCTTTTTACGTCGTTTGGTAGAAATCCACGTGCGCGTTCTGCCAAAAGCGCCATTTGCATGCATATCGTGTGGTTTTGCAGAAAACTGCGTCTGCGTCTACCAAAAGATGCATGCGCATGCTTAAAACGCGTTTTGGCACAAATCCATGTGCGGGTGCTAAAAAGAGCTGCATCGGCATGCTTTTCACGTTGTTTGGTAGAAATCCACGTGCGCGTTCTGCCAAAAGCACCATTTGCATGCATATCGTGTGGTTTTGCAGAAAACTGCGTCCGCGTCTACCAAAAGATGCATGTGCATTCTTAAAACGCGTTTTGGCACAAATCCATGTGCGGGTGCTAAAAAGAGCAGCATCGGCATGCTTTTCACGTCGTTTGGTAGAAATCCACGTGCGCGTTCTGCCAAAAGCACCATCTGCATGCATATCGTGTGGTTTTGCAGAAAACTGCGTCCGCGTCTACCAAAAGATGCATGTGCATGCTTAAAACGCGTTTTCGCACAAATTCATGTGCGGGTGCTAAAAAGAGCAGCATCGGCATGCTTTTCACGTCGTTTGGTAGAAATCCATGTGCGCGTTCTGCCAAAAGCACCATTTGCATGCATATCGTGTGGTTTTGCAGAAAACTGCGTCCGCGTCTACCAAAAGATGCATGTGCATGCTTAAAACGCGTTTGGCACAAATCCATGTGCGGGTGCTAAAAAGAGCAGCATCGGCATGCTTTTCACGTGGTTTGGTAGAAATCCACGTGCGCGTTCTGCCAAAAGCACCATTTGCATGCATATCGTGTGGTTTTGCAGAAAACTGCGTCCGCATGTACCAAAAGATGCATGTGCATGCTTAAAACGCGTTTTGGCACAAATCCATGTGCGGGTGCTAAAAAGAGCAGCATCGGCATGCTTTTCACGTCGTTTGGTAGAAATTCACGTGCGCGTTCTGCCAAAAGCACCATTTGCATGCATATCGTGCGGTTTTGAAGAAAACAGCGTCCGCGTCTACCAAAAGATGCATGTGCATGCTAAAACGCGTTTTGGCACAAATCCATGTGCGGGTGCTAAAAAGAGCAGCATCGGCATGCTTTTCACGTCGTTTGGTAGAAATCCACGTGCGCGTTCTGCCAAAAGCACCATTTGCATGCATATCGTGTGGTTTTGTAGAAAACTGCGTCCGCGTCTACCAAAAGATGCATGTGCATGCTTAAAACGCGTTTTGGCACAAATCCATGTGCGGGTGCTAAATAGAGCAGCATCGGCATGCTTTTCACGTCGTTTGGTGGAAATCCACGTGCGCGTTCTGCCAAAAGCAGCATTTGCATGCATATCGTGTGGCTTTGCAGAAAACTGCGTCCGCGTCTGCCAAAAGATGCATGTGCATGCTTAAAACGCGTTTTGGCACAAATCCATGTGCGGGTGCTAAAAAGAGCAGCATCGGCATGCTTTTCACGTCGTTTGGGAGAAATACACGTGCGCGTTCTGCCAAAAGCACCATTTGCATGCATATCGTGTGGTTTTTCAGAAAACTGCGTCCGCGTCTACCAAAAGATGCATGTGCATGCTTAAAACGCATTTTGGCACAAATCCATGTGCGGGTGCTAAAAAGAGCAGTATCGGCATGCTTTTCACGTCGTTTGGTAGAAATCCACGTGCGCGTTCTGCCAAAAGCACCATTTGCATGCATATCGTGTGGTTTTGCAGAAAACTGCGTCCGCGTCTACCAAAAGATGCATGTGCATGCTTAAAACGCGTTTTGGCACAAATCCATGTGCGGGTGCTAAAAAGCGCAGCATCGGCTGGCTTTTAGCACAAATCCATGTGCGGGTGCTAAAAATAGCAGCATCGGCATGCTTTTCACGTCGTTTGGTCGAAATCCACGTGCGCGTTCTGCCAAAAGCACCATTTGCATGCATATCGTGTGGTTTTAGAAAACTGCGTCCGCATCTACCAAAAGATGCATGTGCATGCTTAAAACGCGTTTTGGCACAAATCCATGTGCGTGTGCTAAAAAGAGCAGCATCGGCATGCTTTTCACGTCGTTTGGTAGAAATCCACGTGCGCGTTCTGCCAAAAGCACCATTTGCATGCATATCGTGTGGTTTTGCAGAAAACTGCGTCCGCGTCTACCAAAAGATGCATGTGCATGCTTAAAACGCGTTTTGGCACAAATTCATGTGCGGTGTTAAAAAGAGCAGCATCGGCATGCTTTTCCCGTCGTTTGGTAGAAATCCACGTGCGCGTTCTGCCAAAAGCACCATTTGCATGCATATCGTGTGGTTTTGCAGAAAAATGCGTCCGCGTGTACCAAAAGATGCATGTGCTTGCTTAAAACGCGTTTTGGCACAAATCCATGTACGGGTGCTAAAAAGAGCAGCATCGGCATGCTTTTCACGTCGTTTGGTAGAAATCCACGTGCGCGTTCTGCCAAAAGCACCATTTGCATGCATATTGTGTGGTTTTGCAGAAAACTGCGTCCGCGTCTACCAAAAGATGCATGTGCATGCTTAAAACGCGTTTTGGCACAAATTCATGTGCGGGTGCTAAAAAGAGCAGCATCGGCATGCTTTTCACGTCGTTTGGTAGAAATCCACGTGCGCGTTCTGCCAAAAGCACCATTTGCATGCATATTGTATGGTTTTGCAGAAAACTGCGTCCGCGTCTACCAAAAGATGCATGTGCATGCTTAAACGCGTTTTGGCACAAATCCATGTGCGGGTGCTAAAAAGAGCAGCATCGGCATGCTTTTCACGTCGTTTGGTAGAAATCCACGTGCGCGTTCTGCCAAAAGCACCATTTGCATGCATATCGTGTGGTTTTGTAGAAAACTGCGTCCGCGTCTACCAAAAGATGCATGTGCATGCTTAAAACGCGTTTTGGCACAAATCCATGTGCGGGTGCTAAATAGAGCAGCATCGGCATGCTTTTCACGTCGTTTGGTGGAAATCCACGTGCGCGTTCTGCCAAAAGCAGCATTTGCATGCATATCGTGTGGCTTTGCAGAAAACTGCGTCCGCGTCTGCCAAAAGATGCATGTGCATGCTTAAAACGCGTTTGGCACAAATCCATGTGCGGGTGCTAAAAAGAGCAGCATCGGCATGCTTTTCACGTCGTTTGGGAGAAATACACGTGCGCGTTCTGCCAAAAGCACCATTTGCATGCATATCGTGTGGTTTTTCAGAAAACTGCGTCCGCGTCTACCAAAAGATGCATGTGCATGCTTAAAACGCATTTTGGCACAAATCCATGTGCGGGTGCTAAAAAGAGCAGTATCGGCATGCTTTTCACGTCGTTTGGTAGAAATCCACGTGCGCGTTCTGCCAAAAGCACCATTTGCATGCATATCGTGTGGTTTTGCAGAAAACTGCGTCCGCGTCTACCAAAAGATGCATGTGCATGCTTAAAACGCGTTTTGGCACAAATCCATGTGCGGGTGCTAAAAAGCGCAGCATCGGCTGGCTTTTAGCACAAATCCATGTGCGGGTGCTAAAAATAGCAGCATCGGCATGCTTTTCACGTCGTTTGGTCGAAATCCACGTGCGCGTTCTGCCAAAAGCACCATTTGCATGCATATCGTGTGGTTTTTAGAAAACTGCGTCCGCATCTACCAAAAGATGCATGTGCATGCTTAAAACGCGTTTTGGCACAAATCCATGTGCGTGTGCTAAAAGAGCAGCATCGGCATGCTTTTCACGTCGTTTGGTAGAAATCCACGTGCGCGTTCTGCCAAAAGCACCATTTGCATGCATATCGTGTGGTTTTGCAGAAAACTGCGTCCGCGTCTACCAAAAGATGCATGTGCATGCTTAAAACGCGTTTTGGCACAAATTCATGTGCGGGTGTTAAAAAGAGCAGCATCGGCATGCTTTTCCCGTCGTTTGGTAGAAATCCACGTGCGCGTTCTGCCAAAAGCACCATTTGCATGCATATCGTGTGGTTTTGCAGAAAAATGCGTCCGCGTGTACCAAAAGATGCATGTGCTTGCTTAAAACGCGTTTTGGCACAAATCCATGTACGGGTGCTAAAAAGAGCAGCATCGGCATGCTTTTCACGTCGTTTGGTAGAAATCCACGTGCGCGTTCTGCCAAAAGCACCATTTGCATGCATATTGTGTGGTTTTGCAGAAAACTGCGTCCGCGTCTACCAAAAGATGCATGTGCATGCTTAAAACGCGTTTTGGCACAAATTCATGTGCGGGTGCTAAAAAGAGCAGCATCGGCATGCTTTTCACGTCGTTTGGTAGAAATCCACGTGCGCGTTCTGCAAAAGCACCATTTGCATGCATATTGTATGGTTTTGCAGAAAACTGCGTCCGCGTCTACCAAAAGATGCATGTGCATGCTTAAAACGCGTTTTGGCACAAATCCATGTGCGGGTGCTAAAAAGAGCAGCATCGGCATGCTTTTCAAGTCGTTTGGTAGAAATCCACGTTCGCGTTCTGCCAAAAGCACCATTTGCATGCATATCGTGTGGTTTTGCAGAAAACTGCGTCCGCGTCTACCAAAAGATGCATGTGCATGCTTAAAACGCGTTTTGGCACAAATCCATGTGCGGGTGCTAAAAAGAGCAGCATCGGCATGCTTTTCACGTCGTTTGGTAGAAATCCACGTGCGCGTTCTGCCAAAAGCACCATTTGCATGCATATCGTGTGGTTTTGCAGAAAAATGCGTCCGCGTGTACCAAAAGATGCATGTGCTTGCTTAAAACGCGTTTTGGCACAAATCCATGTACGGGTGCTAAAAAGAGCAGCATCGGCATGCTTTTCACGTCGTTTGGTAGAAATCCACGTGCGCGTTCTGCCAAAAGCACCATTTGCATGCATATTGTGTGGTTTTGCAGAAAACTGCGTCCGCGTCTACCAAAAGATGCATGTGCATGCTTAAAACGCGTTTTGGCACAAATTCATGTGCGGGTGCTAAAAAGAGCAGCATCGGCATGCTTTTCACGTCGTTTGGTAGAAACCCACGTGCGCGTTCTGCCAAAAGCACCATTTGCATGCATATCGTGTGGTTTTGCAGAAAACTGCGTCCGCGTCTACCAAAAGATGCATGTGCATGCTTAAAACGCGTTTGGGCACAAATCCATGTGCGGGTGCTAAAAAGTGCAGCATCGGCATGCTTTTCACGTCGTTTGGTGGAAATCCACGTGCGCGTTCTGCCAAAAGCACAATTTGCATGCATGTCGTGTGGTTTTGCAGAAAAACTGCGTCCGCGTCTACCAAGAGATGCATG
>NW_027460656.1:0-45575 GCF_050947875.1 Dermacentor variabilis | reverse complement strand
CACAAATCCATGTGCCGGGTGCTAAAAAGAGCAGCATCGGCATGCTTTTCACGTCGTTTGGTAGAAATCCACACGCGCGTTCTGCCAAAAGCACCATTTGCATGCCTATCGTGTGGTTTTGCAGAAAACTGCGTCCGCGTCTACCAAAAGATGCATGCGCATGCTTAAAACGCGCTTTGGCACAAATCCATGTGCGGATGTTAAAAAGAGCAGCATCGGCATGCTTTTCACGTCGTTTGGTAGAAATCCACGCGCGCGTTCTGCCAAAAGCACCATTTGCATGCATATCGTGTGGTTTTGCAGAAAACTGCGTCCGCGTCTACCAAAAGATGCATGCGCATGCTTAAAACGCGTTTTGGCACAAATCCATGTGCGGGTGCTAAAAAGAGCAGCATCGGCATGCTTTTCACGTCGTTTGGTAGAAATCCACACGCGCGTTCTGCCAAAAGCGCCATTTGCATGCCTATCGTGTGGTTTTGCAGAAAACTGCGTCCGCGTCTACCAAAAGATGCATGCGCATGCTTAAAACGCGCTTTGGCACAAATCCATGTGCGGATGTTAAAAAGAGCAGCATCGGCATGCTTTTCACGTCGTTTGGTAGAAATCCACACGCGCGTTCTGCCAAATGCACCATTTGCATGCATATCGTGTGGTTTTGCAGAAAACTGCGTCCGCGTCTACCAAAAGATGCATGTGCATGCTAAAAACGCGTTTTGGCACAAATCCATGTGCGGATGTTAAAAAGAACAGCATCGGTATGCTTTTCACGTCGTTTGGTAGAAATCCACGCGCGCGTTCTGCCAAAGCACCATTTGCATGCATATCGTGTGGTTTTGCAGAAAACTGCGTCCGCGTCTACCAAAAGATGCATGCGCATGCTTAAAACGCGTTTTGGCACAAATCCATGTGCGGGTGCTAAAAAGAGCAGCATCGGCATGCTTTTCACGTCGTTTGGTAGAAATCCACACGCGCGTTCTGCCAAAAGCACCATTTGCATGCCTATCGTGTGGTTTTGCAGAAAACTGCGTCCGCGTCTACCAAAAGATGCATGCGCATGCTTAAAACGCGCTTTGGCACAAATCCATGTGCGGATGTTAAAAAGAGCAGCATCGGCATGCTTTTCACGTCGTTTGGTAGAAATCCACACGCGCGTTCTGCCAAAAGCACCATTTTGATGCATATCGTGTGGTTTTGCAGAAAACTGCGTCCGCGTCTACCAAAAGATGCATGTGCATGCTAAAAACGCGTTTTGGCACAAATCATGTGCGGGTGCTAAAAAGAGCAGCATCGGCATGCTTTTCACGTCGTTTGGTAGAAATCCACGCGCGCGTTCTGCCAAAAGCACCATTTGCATGCCTATCGTGTGGTTTTGCAGAAAACTGCGTCCGCGTCTACCAAAAGATGCATGCGCATGCTTAAAACGCGTTTTGGCACAAATCCATGTGCGGATGTTAAAAAGAGCAGCATCGGCATGCTTTTCACGTCGTTTGGTAGAAATCCACGCGCGCGTTCTGCCAAAAGCACCATTTGCATGCATATCGTGTGGTTTTGCAGAAAACTGCGTCCGCGTTTACCAAAAGATGCATGCGCATGCTTAAAACGCGTTTTGGCACAAATCCATGTGCGGGTGCTAAAAAGAGCAGCATCGGCATGCTTTTCACGTCGTTTGGTAGAAATCCACACGCGCGTTCTGCCAAAAGCACCATTTGCATGCCTATCGTGTGGTTTTGCAGAAAACTGCGTCCGCGTCTACCAAAAGATGCATGCGCATGCTAAAAACGCGTTTTGGCACAAATCCATGTGCGGGTGCTAAAAAGAGCAGCATCGGCATGCTTTTCACGTCGTTTGGTAGAAATCCACACGCGCGTTCTGCCAAAAGCACCATTTGCATGCCTATCGTGTTGTTTTGCAGAAAACTGCGTCCGCGTCTACCAAAAGATGCATGCGCATGCTTAAAACGCGCTTTGGCACAAATCCATGTGCGGATGTTAAAAAGAGCAGCATCGGCATGCTTTTCACGTCGTTTTGGTAGAAATCCACGCGCGCGTTCTGCCAAAAGCACCATTTGCATGCATATCGTGTGGTTATGCAGAAAACTGCGTCCGCGTCTACCAAAAGATGCATGCGCATGCTTAAAACGCGTTTTGCACAAATCCATGTGCGGGGTGCTAAAAAGAGCAGCATCGGCATGCTTTTCACGTCGTTTGGTAGAAATCCACGCGCGCGTTCTGCCAAAAGCACCATTTGCATGCATATCGTGTGGTTTTGCAGAAAAACTGCGTCCGCGTCTACCAAAAGATGCATGCGCATGCTTAAAACGCGTTTTGGCACAAATCCATGTGCGGGTGCTAAAAAGAGCAGCATCGGCATGCTTTTCACGTCGTTTGGTAGAAATCCACACGCGCGTTCTGCCAAAAGCACCATTTGCATGCCTATCGTGTGGTTTTGCAGAAAACTGCGTCCGCGTCTACCAAAAGATGCATGCGCATGCTTAAAACGCGTTTTGGCACAAATCCATGTGCGGGTGCTAAAAAGAGCAGCATCGGCATGCTTTTCACGTCGTTTGGTAGAAATCCACACGCGCGTTCTGCCAAAAGCACCATTTGCATGCCTATCGTGTGGTTTTGCAGAAAACTGCGTCCGCGTCTACCAAAAGATGCATGCGCATGCTAAAAACGCGTTTTGGCACAAATCCATGTGCGGGTGCTAAAAAGAGCAGCATCGGCATGCTTTTCACGTCGTTTGGTAGAAATCCACACGCGCGTTCTGCCAAAAGCACCATTTGCATGCCTATCGTGTGGTTTTGCAGAAAACTGCGTCCGCGTCTACCAAAAGATGCATGCGCATGCTTAAAACGCGCTTTGGCACAAATCCATGTGCGGATGTTAAAAAGAGCAGCATCGGCATGCTTTTCACGTCGTTTGGTAGAAATCCACACGCGCGTTCTGCCAAAAGCAGCATTTGCATGCCTATCGTGTGGTTTTGCAGAAAACTGCGTCCGCGTCTACCAAAAGATGCATGCGCATGCTTAAAACGCGTTTTGGCGCAAATCCATGTGCGGGTGCTAAAAAGAGCAGCATCGGCATGCTTTTCACGTCGTTTGGTAGAAATCCACACGCGCGTTCTGCCAAAAGCACCATTTGCATGCCTATCGTGTGGTTTTGCAGAAAACTGCGTCCGCGTCTACCAAAAGATGCATGCGCATGCTAAAAACGCGTTTTGGCACAAATCCATGTGCGGGTGCTAAAAAGAGCAGCATCGGCATGCTTTTCACGTCGTTTGGTAGAAATCCACACGCGCGTTCTGCCAAAAGCACCATTTGCATGCCTATCGTGTGGTTTTGCAGAAAACTGCGTCCGCGTCTACCAAAAGATGCATGCGCATGCTTAAAACGCGCTTTGGCACAAATCCATGTGCGGATGTTAAAAAGAGCAGCATCGGCATGCTTTTCACGTCGTTTGGTAGAAATCCACACGCGTGTTCTGCCAAAAGCACCATTTGCATGCCTATCGTGTGGTTTTGCAGAAAACTGCGTCCGCGTCTACCAAAAGATGCATGCGCATGCTTAAAACGCGTTTTGGCACAAATCCATGTGCGGATGTTAAAAAGAGCAGCATCGGCATGCTTTTCACGTCGTTTGGTAGAAATCCACGCGCGCGTTCTGCCAAAAGCATGCATATCGTGTGGTTTGCAGAAAACTGCGTCCGCGTCTACGAATAGATGCATGCGCATGCTTAAAACGCGTTTTGGCACAAATCCATGTGCGGGTGCTAAAAAGAGCAGCATCGGCATGCTTTTCACGTCGTTTGGTAGAAATCCACACGCGCGTTCTGCCAAAAGCACCATTTGCATGCCTATCGTGTGGTTTTGCAGAAAACTGCGTCCGCGTCTACCAAAAGATGCATGCGCATGCTTAAAACGCGCTTTGGCACAAATCCATGTGCGGATGTTAAAAAGAGCAGCATCGGCATGCTTTTCACGTCGTTTGTAGAAATCCACGCGCGCGTTCTGCCAAAAGCACCATTTGCATGCATATCGTGTGGTTTTGCAGAAAACTGCGTCCGCGTCTACCAAAAGATGCATGCGCATGCTTAAAACGCGTTTTGGCACAAATCCATGTGCGGGTGCTAAAAAGAGCAGCATCGGCATGCTTTTCACGTCGTTTGGTAGACATCCACACGTGCGTTCTGCCAAAAGCACCATTCGCATGCCTATCGTGTGGTTTTGCAGAAAACTGCGTCCGCGCTACCAAAAGATGCATGCGCATGCTTAAAACGCGCTTTGGCACAAATCCATGTGCGGATGTCAAAAAGAGCAGCATCGGCATGCTTTTCACGTCGTTTGGTAGAAATCCACGCGCGCGTTCTGCCAAAAGCACCATTTGCATGCATATCGTGTGGTTTTGCAGAAAACTGCGTCCGCGTCTACCAAAAGATGCATGCGCATGCTTAAAACGCGTTTTGGCACAAATCCATGTGCGGGTGCTAAAAAGAGCAGCATCGGCATGCTTTTCACGTCGTTTGGTAGAAATCCACACGCGCGTTCTGCAAAAAGCACCATTTGCATGCCTATCGTGTGGTTTTGCAGAAAACTGCGTCCGCGTCTACCAAAAGATGCATGCGCATGCTTAAAACGCGCTTTGGCACAAATCCATGTGCGGATGTTAAAAAGAGCAGCATCGGCCATGCTTTTCACGTCGTTTGGTAGAAATCCACACGCGCGTTCTGCCAAAAGCACCATTTGCATGCATATCGTGTGGTTTTGCAGAAAACTGCGTCCGCGTCTACCAAAGATGCATGTGCATGCTAAAAAACGCGTTTTGGCACAAATCCATGTGCGGGTGCTAAAAAGAGCAGCATCGGCATGCTTTTCACGTCGTTTGGTAGAAATCCACGCGCGCGTTCTGCCAAAAGCACCATTTGCATGCCTATCGTGTGGTTTTGCAGAAAACTGCGTCCGCGTCTACCAAAAGATGCATGCGCATGCTTAAAACGCGCTTTGGCACAAATCCATGTGCGGATGGTAAAAAGAGCAGCATCGGCATGCTTTTCACGTCGTTTGGAAGAAATCCACGCGCGCGTTCTGCCAAAAGCACCATTTGCATGCATATCGTGTGGTTATGCAGAAAACTGCGTCCGCGTCTACCAAAAGATGCATGCGCATGCTTAAAACGCGTTTTGGCTCAAATCCATGTGCGGGTGCTAAAAAGAGCAGCATCGGCATGCTTTTCACGTCGTTTGGTAGAAATCCACACGCGCGTTCTGCAAAAGCACCATTTGCATGCCTATCGTGTGGTTTTGCAGAAAACTGCGTCCGCGTCTACCAAAAGATGCATGCGCATGCTTAAAACGCGCTTTGGCACAAATCCATGTGCGGATGTTAAAAAGAGCAGCATCGGCATGCTTTTCACGTCGTTTGGTAGAAATCCACACGCGCGTTCTGCCAAAAGCACCATTTGCATGCATATCGTGTGGTTTTGCAGAAAACTGCGTCCGCGTCTACCAAAGATGCATGCGCATGCTAAAACGCGTTTTGGCACAAATCCATGTGCGTATGTTAAAAAGAGCAGCATCGGCATGCTTTTCACGTCGTTTGGTAGAAATCCACGCGCGCGTTCTGCCAAAAGCACCATTTGCATGCATATCGTGTGGTTTTGCAGAAACTGCGTCCGCGTCTACCAAAAGATGCATGCGCATGCTTTAAAACGCGTTTTGGCACAAATCCATGTGCGGGTGCTAAAAAGAGCAGCATCGGCATGCTTTTCACGTCGTTTGGTAGAAATCCACACGCGCGTTCTGCCAAAAGCACCATTTGCATGCCTATCGTGTGGTTTTGCAGAAAACTGCGTCCGCGTCTACCAAAAGATGCATGCGCATGCTTAAAACGCGCTTTGGCACAAATCCATGTGCGGATGTTAAAAAGAGCAGCATCGGCATGCTTTTCACGTCGTTTGGTAGAAATCCACACGCGCGTTCTGCAAAAGCACCATTTTGATGCATATCGTGTGGTTTTGCAGAAAACTGCGTCCGCGTTCTACCAAAAGATGCATGTGCATGCTAAAACACGTTTTGGCACAAATCCATGTGCGGGTGCTAAAAAGAGCAGCATCGGCATGCTTTTCACGTCGTTTGGTAGAAATCCACACGCGCGTTCTGCCAAAAGCACATTTGCATGCCTATCGTGTGGTTTTGCAGAAAACTGCGTCCGCGTCTACCAAAAGATGCATGCGCATGCTTAAAACGTGCTTTGGCACAAATCCATGTGCGGATGTTAAAAAGAGCAGCATCGGCATGCTTTTCACGTCGTTTGGTAGAAATCCACACGCGCGTTCTGCCAAAAGCACCATTTTGATGCATATCGTGTGGTTTTGCAGAAACCTGCGTCCGCGTCTACCAAAAGATGCATGTGCATGCTAAAAACGCGTTTTGGCACAAATCCATGTGCGGGTGCTAAAAGAGCAGCATCGGCATGCTTTTCACGTCGTTTGGTAGAAATCCACGCGCGCGTTCTGCCAAAAGTACCATTTGCATGCCTATCGTGTGGTTTTGCAGAAAACTGCGTCCGCGTCTACCAAAGATGCATGCGCATGCTTAAAACGCGTTTTGGCACAAATCCATGTGCGGATGTTAAAAAGAGCAGCATCGGCATGCTTTTCACGTCGTTTGGTAGAAATCCACGCGCGCGTTCTGCCAAAAGCACCATTTGCATGCATATCGTGTGGTTTTGCAGAAAACTGCGTCCGCGTCTACCAAAAGATGCATGCGCATGCTTAAAACGCGTTTTGGCACAAATCATGTGCGGGTGCTAAAAGAGCAGCATCGGCATGCTTTTCACGTCGTTTGGTAGAAATCCACGCGCGCGTTCTGCCAAAAGCACCATTTGCATGCCTATCGTGTGGTTTTGCAGAAAACTGCGTCCGCGTCTACCAAAGATGCATGCGCATGCTTAAAACGCGTTTTGGCACAAATCCATGTGCGGATGTTAAAAAGAGCAGCATCGGCATGCTTTTCACGTCGTTTGGTAGAAATCCACGCGCGCGTTCTGCCAAAAGCACCATTTGCATGCATATCGTGTGGTTTTGCAGAAAACTGCGTCCGCGTTTACCAAAAGATGCATGCGCATGCTTAAAACGCGTTTTGGCACAAATCCATGTGCGGGTGCTAAAAAGAGCAGCATCGGCATGCTTTTCACGTCGTTTGGTAGAAATCCACACGCGCGTTCTGCCAAAAGCACCATTTGCATGCCTATCGTGTGGTTTTGCAGAAAACTGCGTCCGCGTCTACCAAAAGATGCATGCGCATGCTAAAAACGCGTTTTGGCACAAATCCATGTGCGGGTGCTAAAAAGAGCAGCATCGGCATGCTTTTCACGTCGTTGGTAGAAATCCACACGCGCGTTCTGCAAAAGCACCATTTGCATGCCTATCGTGTGTTTTGCAGAAAACTGCGTCCGCGGTCTACAAAAGATGCATGCGCATGCTTAAAACGCGCTTTGCACAAATCATGTGCGGATGTTAAAAGAGCACGATCGGCATGCTTTTCACGTCGTTTGTAGAAATCCACGCGCGCGTTCTGCCAAAAGCACCATTTGCATGCATATCGTGTGTTATGCAGAAAACTGCGTCCGCGTCTACCAAAAGATGCATGCGCATGCTTAAAACGCGTTTTTGGCACAAATCCATGTGCGGTGCTAAAAAGAGCAGCATCGGCATGCTTTTACGTCGTTTGGTAGAAATCCACGCGCGCGTTCTGCCAAAAGCACCATTTGCATGCATATCGTGTGTTTTGCAGAAAACTGCGTCGCGTCTACCAAAAGATGCATGCGCATGCTTAAAACGCGTTTTGGCACAAATCCATGTGCGGTGCTAAAAAGAGCAGCATCGGCATGCTTTTCACGTCGTTGGTAGAAATCCACACGCGCGTTCTGCCAAAAGCACCATTTGCATGCCTATCGTGTGGTTTTGCAGAAAACTGCGTCCGCGTCTACCAAAAGATGCATGCGCATGCTAAAACGCGTTTTGGCACAAATCCATGTGCGGGTGCTAAAAAGAGCAGCATCGGCATGCTTTTCACGTCGTTTGGTAGAAATCCACACGCGCGTTCTGCCAAAAGCACCATTTGCATGCCTATCGTGTGGTTTTGCAGAAAACTGCGTCCGCGTCTACCAAAAGATGCATGCGCATGCTAAAAACGCGTTTTGCACAAATCCATGTGCGGGTGCTAAAAAGAGCAGCATCGCATGCTTTTCACGTCGTTTGGTAGAAATCCACACGCGCGTTCTGCCAAAAGCAGCCATTTGCATGCCTATCGTGTGGTTTTGCAGAAAACTGCGTCCGCGTCTACCCCAAAAGATGCATGCGCATGCTTAAAACGCGCTTTGGCACAAATCCATGTGCGGATGTTAAAAAGAGCAGCATCGGCATGCTTTTCACGTCGTTTGGTAGAAATCCTCACGCCGTTCTGCCAAAAGCAGCATTTGCATGCCTATCGTGTGTTTTGCAGAAAACTGCGTCCGCGTCTACCAAAAGATGCATGCGCATGCTTAAAACGCGTTTTGGCGCAAATCCATGTGCGGGGTGCTAAAAGAGCAGCATCGGCATGCTTTTCACGTCGTTTGGTAGAAATCCACACGCGCGTTCTGCCAAAAGCACCATTTGCAATGCCTATCGTGTGGTTTTGCAGAAAACTGCGTCCGCGTCTACAAAGATGCATGCGCATGCTAAAAACGCGTTTTGGCACAAATCCATGTGCGGGTGCTAAAAAGAGCAGCATCGGCATGCTTTTCACGTCGTTTGGTAGAAATCCACACGCGCGGTAGAAATCCACACGCGCGTTCTGCCAAAAGCACCATTTGCATGCCTATCGTGTGGTTTTGCAGAAAACTGCGTCCGCGTCTACCAAAAGATGCATGCGCATGCTTAAAACGCGCTTTGGCACAAATCCATGTGCGGATGTTAAAAAGAGCAGCATCGGCATGCTTTTCACGTCGTTTGGTAGAAATCCACACGCGTGTTCTGCCAAAAGCACCATTTGCATGCCTATCGTGTGGTTTTGCAGAAAACTGCGTCCGCGTCTACCAAAAGATGCATGCGCATGCTTAAAACGCGTTTTGGCACAAATCCATGTGCGGATGTTAAAAAGAGCAGCATCGGCATGCTTTTCACGTCGTTTGGTAGAAATCCACGCGCGCGTTCTGCCAAAAGCATGCATATCGTGTGGTTTTGCAGAAAACTGCGTCCGCGTCTACGAATAGATGCATGCGCATGCTTAAAACGCGTTTTGGCACAAATCCATGTGCGGGTGCTAAAAAGAGCAGCATCGGCATGCTTTTCACGTCGTTTGGTAGAAATCCACACGCGCGTTCTGCAAAAGCACCATTTGCATGCCTATCGTGTGGTTTTGCAGAAAACTGCGTCCGCGTCTACCAAAAGATGCATGCGCATGCTTAAAACGCGTTTTGGCACAAATCCATGTGCGGGTGCTAAAAAGAGCAGCATCGGCATGCTTTTCACGTCGTTTGGTAGACATCCACACGTGCGTTCTGCCAAAAGCACCATTCGCATGCCTATCGTGTGGTTTTGCAGAAAACTGCGTCCGCGCCTACCAAAAGATGCATGCGCATGCTTAAAACGCGCTTTGGCACAAATCCATGTGCGGATGTCAAAAAGAGCAGCATCGGCATGCTTTTCACGTCGTTTGGTAGAAATCCACGCGCGCGTTCTGCCAAAAGCACCATTTGCATGCATATCGTGTGGTTTTGCAGAAAACTGCGTCCGCGTCTACCAAAAGATGCATGCGCATGCTTAAAACGCGTTTTGGCACAAATCCATGTGCGGGTGCTAAAAAGAGCAGCATCGGCATGCTTTTCACGTCGTTTGGTAGAAATCCACACGCGCGTTCTGCCAAAAGCACCATTTGCATGCCTATCGTGTGGTTTTGCAGAAAACTGCGTCCGCGTCTACCAAAAGATGCATGCGCATGCTTAAAACGCGCTTTGGCACAAATCCATGTGCGGATGTTAAAAAGAGCAGCATCGGCATGCTTTTCACGTCGTTTGGTAGAAATCCACACGCGCGTTCTGCCAAAAGCACCATTTGCATGCATATCGTGTGGTTTTGCAGAAAACTGCGTCCGCGTCTACCAAAAGATGCATGTGCATGCTAAAAACGCGTTTTGGCACAAATCCATGTGCGGGTGCTAAAAAGAGCAGCATCGGCATGCTTTTCACGTCGTTTGGTAGAAATCCACGCGCGCGTTCTGCCAAAAGCACCATTTGCATGCCTATCGTGTGGTTTTGCAGAAAACTGCGTCCGCGTCTACCAAAAGATGCATGCGCATGCTTAAAACGCGCTTTGGCACAAATCCATGTGCGGATGGTAAAAAGAGCAGCATCGGCATGCTTTTCACGTCGTTTGGAAGAAATCCACGCGCGCGTTCTGCCAAAAGCACCATTTGCATGCATATCGTGTGGTTATGCAGAAAACTGCGTCCGCGTCTACCAAAAGATGCATGCGCATGCTTAAAACGCGTTTTGGCTCAAATCCATGTGCGGGTGCTAAAAAGAGCAGCATCGGCATGCTTTTCACGTCGTTTGGTAGAAATCCACACGCGCGTTCTGCCAAAAGCACCATTTGCATGCCTATCGTGTGGTTTTGCAGAAAACTGCGTCCGCGTCTACCAAAAGATGCATGCGCATGCTTAAAACGCGCTTTGGCACAAATCCATGTGCGGATGTTAAAAAGAGCAGCATCGGCATGCTTTTCACGTCGTTTGGTAGAAATCCACACGCGCGTTCTGCCAAAAGCACCATTTGCATGCATATCGTGTGGTTTTGCAGAAAACTGCGTCCGCGTCTACCAAAAGATGCATGCGCATGCTAAAAACGCGTTTTGGCACAAATCCATGTGCGTATGTTAAAAAGAGCAGCATCGGCATGCTTTTCACGTCGTTTGGTAGAAATCCACGCGCGCGTTCTGCCAAAAGCACCATTTGCATGCATATCGTGTGGTTTTGCAGAAAACTGCGTCCGCGTCTACCAAAAGATGCATGCGCATGCTTAAAACGCGTTTTGGCACAAATCCATGTGCGGGTGCTAAAAAGAGCAGCATCGGCATGCTTTTCACGTCGTTTGGTAGAAATCCACACGCGCGTTCTGCCAAAAGCACCATTTGCATGCCTATCGTGTGGTTTTGCAGAAAACTGCGTCCGCGTCTACCAAAAGATGCATGCGCATGCTTAAAACGCGCTTTGGCACAAATCCATGTGCGGATGTTAAAAAGAGCAGCATCGGCATGCTTTTCACGTCGTTTGGTAGAAATCCACACGCGCGTTCTGCCAAAAGCACCATTTTGATGCATATCGTGTGGTTTTGCAGAAAACTGCGTCCGCGTCTACCAAAAGATGCATGTGCATGCTAAAAACACGTTTTGGCACAAATCCATGTGCGGGTGCTAAAAAGAGCAGCATCGGCATGCTTTTCACGTCGTTTGGTAGAAATCCACACGCGCGTTCTGCCAAAAGCACCATTTGCATGCCTATCGTGTGGTTTTGCAGAAAACTGCGTCCGCGTCTACCAAAAGATGCATGCGCATGCTTAAAACGTGCTTTGGCACAAATCCATGTGCGGATGTTAAAAAGAGCAGCATCGGCATGCTTTTCACGTCGTTTGGTAGAAATCCACACGCGCGTTCTGCCAAAAGCACCATTTTGATGCATATCGTGTGGTTTTGCAGAAACCTGCGTCCGCGTCTACCAAAAGATGCATGTGCATGCTAAAAACGCGTTTTGGCACAAATCCATGTGCGGGTGCTAAAAAGAGCAGCATCGGCATGCTTTTCACGTCGTTTGGTAGAAATCCACGCGCGCGTTCTGCCAAAAGTACCATTTGCATGCCTATCGTGTGGTTTTGCAGAAAACTGCGTCCGCGTCTACCAAAAGATGCATGCGCATGCTTAAAACGCGTTTTGGCACAAATCCATGTGCGGATGTTAAAAAGAGCAGCATCGGCATGCTTTTCACGTCGTTTGGTAGAAATCCACGCGCGCGTTCTGCCAAAAGCACCATTTGCATGCATATCGTGTGGTTTTGCAGAAAACTGCGTCCGCGTCTACCAAAAGATGCATGCGCATGCTTAAAACGCGTTTTGGCACAAATCCATGTGCGGGTGCTAAAAAGAGCAGCATCGGCATGCTTTTCACGTCGTTTGGTAGAAATCCACACGCGCGTTCTGCCAAAAGCACCATTTGCATGCCTATCGTGTGGTTTTGCAGAAAACTGCGTCCGCGTCTACCAAAAGATGCATGCGTATGCTTAAAACGCGCTTTGGCACAAATCCATGTGCGGATGTTAAAAAGAGCAGCATCGGCATGCTTTTCACGTCGTTTGGTAGAAATCCACGCGCGCGTTCTGCCAAAAGCACCATTTGCATGCATATCGTGTGGTTTTGCAGAAAACTGCGTCCGCGTCTACCAAAAGATGCATGCGCATGCTTAAAACGCGTTTTGGCACAAATCCATGTGCGGGTGCTAAAAAGAGCAGCATCGGCATGCTTTTCACGTCGTTTGGTAGAAATCCACACGCGCGTTCTGCCAAAAGCACCATTTGCATGCCTATCGTGTGGTTTTGCAGAAAACTGCGTCCGCGTCTACCAAAAGATGCATGCGCATGCTTAAAACGCGCTTTGGCACAAATCCATGTGCGGATGTTAAAAAGAGCAGCATCGGCATGCTTTTCACGTCGTTTGGTAGAAATCCACACGCGCGTTCTGCCAAAAGCACCATTTGCATGCATATCGTGTGGTTTTGCAGAAAACTCCGTCCGCGTCTACCAAAAGATGCATGCGCATGCTTAAAACGCGTTTTGGCACAAATCCATGTGCGGGTGCTAAAAAGAGCAGCATCGGCATGCTTTTCACGTCGTTTGGTTGAAATCCACACGCGCGTTCTGCCAAAAGCACCATTTGCATGCCTATCGTGTGGTTTTGCAGAAAACTGCGTCCGCGTCTACCAAAAGATGCATGCGCATGCTTAAAACGCGTTTTGGCACAAATCCATGTGCGGGTGCTAAAAAGAGCAGCATCGGCATGCTTTTCACGTCGTTTGGTAGACATCCACACGCGCGTTCTGGCAAAAGCACCATTTGCATGCCTATCGTGTGGTTTTGCAGAAAACTGCGTCCGCGTCTACCAAAAGATGCATGCGCATGCTTAAAACGCGCTTTGGCACAAATCCATGTGCGGATGTTAAAAAGAGCAGCATCGGCATGCTTTTCACGTCGTTTGGTAGAAATCCACACGCGCGTTCTGCCAAAAGCACCATTTGCATGCATATCGTGTGGTTTTGCAGAAAACTGCGTCCGCGTCTACCAAAAGATGCATGTGCATGCTAAAAACGCGTTTTGGCACAATTCCATGTGCGGATGTTAAAAAGAGCAGCATCGGCATGCTTTTCACGTCGTTTGGTAGAAATCCACGCGCGCGTTCTGCCAAAAGCACCATTTGCATGCATATCGTGTGGTTTTGCAGAAAACTGCGTCCGCGTCTACCAAAAGATGCATGCGCATGCTTAAAACGCGTTTTGGCACAAATCCATGTGCGGGTGCTAAAAAGAGCAGCATCGGCATGCTTTTCACGTCGTTTGGTAGAAATCCACACGCGCGTTCTGCCAAAAGCACCATTTGCATGCCTATCGTGTGGTTTTGCAGAAAACTGCGTCCGCGTCTACCAAAAGATGCATGCGCATGCTTAAAACGCGCTTTGGCACAAATCCATGTGCGGATGTTAAAAAGAGCAGCATCGGCATGCTTTTCACGTCGTTTGGTAGAAATCCACGCGCGCGTTCTGCCAAAAGCACCATTTGCATGCATATCGTGTGGTTTTGCAGAAAACTGCGTCCGCGTCTACCAATAGATGCATGCGCATGCTTAAAACGCGTTTTGGCACAAATCCATGTGCGGGTGCTAAAAAGAGCAGCATCGGCATGCTTTTCACGTCGTTTGGTAGAAATCCACACGCGCGTTCTGCCAAAAGCACCATTTGCATGCATATCGTGTGGTTTTGCAGAAAACTGCGTCCGCGTCTACCAAAAGATGCATGCGCATGCTTAAAACGCGCTTTGGCACAAATCCATATGCGGATGTTAAAAAGAGCAGCGTCGGCATGCTTTTCACGTCGTTTGGTAGAAATCCACGCGCGCGTTCTGCCAAAAGCACCATTTGCATGCATATCGTGTGGTTTTGCAGAAAACTGCGTCCGCGTCTACCAAAAGATGCATGCGCATGCTTAAAACGCGTTTTGGCACAAATCCATGTGCGGGTGCTAAAAAGAGCAGCATCGGCATGCTTTTCACGTCGTTTGGTAGAAATCCACACGCGCGTTCTGCGAAAAGCACCATTTGCATGCATATCGTGTGGTTTTGCAGAAAACTGCGTCCGCGTCTACCAAAAGATGCATGCGCATGCTAAAAACGCGTTTTGGCACAAATCCATGTGCGGGTGCTAAAAAGAGCAGCATCGGCATGCTTTTCACGTCGTTTGGTAGAAATCCACACGCGCGTTCTGCCAAAAGCACCATTTGCATGCCTATCGTGTGGTTTTGCAGAAAACTGCGTCCGCGTCTACCAAAAGATGCATGCGCATGCTTAAAACGCGCTTTGGCACAAATCCATGTGCGGATGTTAAAAAGAGCAGCATCGGCATGCTTTTCACGTCGTTTGGTAGAAATCCACGCGCGCGTTCTGCCAAAAGCACCATTTGCATGCATATCGTGTGGTTTTGCAGAAAACTGCGTCCGCGTCTACCAAAAGATGCATGCGCATGCTTAAAACGCGTTTTGGCACAAATCCATGTGCGGGTGCTAAAAAGAGCAGCATCGGCATGCTTTTCACGTCGTTTGGTATAAATCCACATGCGCGTTCTGCCAAAAGCACCATTTGCATGCCTATCGTGTGGTTTTGCAGAAAACTGCGTCCGCGTCTACCAAAAGATGCATGCGCATGCTTAAAACGCGTTTTGGCACAAATCCATGTGCGGGTGCTAAAAAGAGCAGCATCGGCATGCTTTTCACGTCGTTTGGTAGAAATCCACACGCGCGTTCTGCCAAAAGCACCATTTGCATGCATATCGTGTGGTTTTGCAGAAAACTGCGTCCGCGTCTACCAAAAGATGCATGTGCATGCTAAAAACGCGTTTTGGCACAAATCCATGTGCGGATGTTAAAAAGAGCAGCATCGGCATGCTTTTCACGTCGTTTGGTAGAAATCCACGCGCGCGTTCTGCCAAAAGCACCATTTGCATGCATATCGTGTGGTTTTGCAGAAAACTGCGTCCGCGTCTACCAAAAGATGCATGCGCATGCTTAAAACGCGTTTTGGCACAAATCCATGTGCGGGTGCTAAAAAGAGCAGCATCGGCATGCTTTTCACGTCGTTTGGTAGAAATCCACACGCGCGTTCTGCCAAAAGCACCATTTGCATGCCTATCGTGTGGTTTTGCAGAAAACTGCGTCCGCGTCTACCAAAAGATGCATGCGCATGCTTAAAACGCGCTTTGGCACAAATCCATGTGCGGATGTTAAAAAGAGCAGCATCGGCATGCTTTTCACGTCGTTTGGTAGAAATCCACGCGCGCGTTCTGCCAAAAGCACCATTTGCATGCATATCGTGTGGTTTTGCAGAAAACTGCGTCCGCGTCTACCAATAGATGCATGCGCATGCTTAAAACGCGTTTTGGCAGAAATCCATGTGCGGGTGCTAAAAAGAGCAGCATCGGCATGCTTTTCACGTCGTTTGGTAGAAATCCACACGCGCGTTCTGCCAAAAGCACCATTTGCATGCATATCGTGTGGTTTTGCAGAAAACTGCGTCCGCGTCTACCAAAAGATGCATGCGCATGCTTAAAACGCGCTTTGGCACAAATCCATATGCGGATGTTAAAAAGAGCAGCGTCGGCATGCTTTTCACGTCGTTTGGTAGAAATCCACGCGCGCGTTCTGCCAAAAGCACCATTTGCATGCATATCGTGTGGTTTTGCAGAAAACTGCGTCCGCGTCTACCAAAAGATGCATGCGCATGCTTAAAACGCGTTTTGGCACAAATCCATGTGCGGGTGCTAAAAAGAGCAGCATCGGCATGCTTTTCACGTCGTTTGGTAGAAATCCACACGCGCGTTCTGCGAAAAGCACCATTTGCATGCATATCGTGTGGTTTTGCAGAAAACTGCGTCCGCGTCTACCAAAAGATGCATGCGCATGCTAAAAACGCGTTTTGGCACAAATCCATGTGCGGGTGCTAAAAAGAGCAGCATCGGCATGCTTTTCACGTCGTTTGGTAGAAATCCACACGCGCGTTCTGCCAAAAGCACCATTTGCATGCCTATCGTGTGGTTTTGCAGAAAACTGCGTCCGCGTCTACCAAAAGATGCATGCGCATGCTTAAAACGCGCTTTGGCACAAATCCATGTGCGGATGTTAAAAAGAGCAGCATCGGCATGCTTTTCACGTCGTTTGGTAGAAATCCACACGCGCGTTCTGCCAAAAGCACCATTTGCATGCCTATCGTGTGGTTTTGCAGAAAACTGCGTCCGCGTCTACCAAAAGATGCATGCGCATGCTTAAAACGCGCTTTGGCACAAATCCATATGCGGATGTTAAAAAGAGCAGCGTCGGCATGCTTTTCACGTCGTTTGGTAGAAATCCACGCGCGCGTTCTGCCAAAAGCACCATTTGCATGCATATCGTGTGGTTTTGCAGAAAACTGCGTCCGCGTCTACCAAAAGATGCATGCGCATGCTTAAAACGCGTTTTGGCACAAATCCATGTGCGGGTGCTAAAAAGAGCAGCATCGGCATGCTTTTCACGTCGTTTGGTAGAAATCCACACGCGCGTTCTGCGAAAAGCACCATTTGCATGCATATCGTGTGGTTTTGCAGAAAACTGCGTCCGCGTCTACCAAAAGATGCATGCGCATGCTAAAAACGCGTTTTGGCACAAATCCATGTGCGGGTGCTAAAAAGAGCAGCATCGGCATGCTTTTCACGTCGTTTGGTAGAAATCCACACGCGCGTTCTGCCAAAAGCACCATTTGCATGCCTATCGTGTGGTTTTGCAGAAAACTGCGTCCGCGTCTACCAAAAGATGCATGCGCATGCTAAAAACGCGTTTTGGCACAAATCCATGTGCGGGTGCTAAAAAGAGCAGCATCGGCATGCTTTTCACGTCGTTTGGTAGAAATCCACACGCGCGTTCTGCCAGCACCATTTGCATGCCTATCGTGTGGTTTTGCAGAAAACTGCGTCCGCGTCTACCAAAAGATGCATGCGCATGCTTAAAACGCGCTTTGGCACAAATCCATGTGCGGATGTTAAAAAGAGCAGCATCGGCATGCTTTTCACGTCGTTTGGTAGAAATCCACACGCGCGTTCTGCCAAAAGCACCATTTTGATGCATATCGTGTGGTTTTGCAGAAAACTGCGTCCGCGTCTACCAAAAGATGCATGTGCATGCTAAAAACGCGTTTTGGCACAAATCCATGTGCGGGTGCTAAAAAGAGCAGCATCGGCATTCTTTTCACGTCGTTTGGTAGAAATCCACGCGCGCGTTCTGCCAAAAGCACCATTTGCATGCATATCGTGTGGTTTTGCAGAAAACTGCGTCCGCGTCTACCAAAAGATGCATGCGCATGCTTAAAACGCGTTTTGGCACAAATCCATGTGCGGGTGCTAAAAAGAGCAGCATCGGCATGCTTTTCACGTCGTTTGGTAGAAATCCACACGCGCGTTCTGCCAAAAGCACCATTTGCATGCCTATCGTGTGGTTTTGCAGAAAACTCCGTCCGCGTCTACCAAAAGATGCATGCGCATGCTTAAAACGCGTTTTGGCACAAATCCATGTGCGGGTGCTAAAAAGAGCAGCATCGGCATGCTTTTCACGTCGTTTGGTAGAAATCCACACGCGCGTTCTGCCAAAAGCACCATTTGCATGCCTATCGTGTGGTTTTGCAGAAAACTGCGTCCGCGTCTACCAAAAGATGCATGCGCATGCTTAAAACGCGCTTTGGCACAAATCCATGTGCGGATGTTAAAAAGAGCAGCATCGGCATGCTTTTCACGTCGTTTGGTAGAAATCCACGCGCGCGTTCTGCCAAAAGCACCATTTGCATGCATATCGTGTGGTTTTGCAGAAAACTGCGTCCGCGTCTACCAAAAGATGCATGCGCATGCTTAAAACGCGTTTTGGCACAAATCCATGTGCGGGTGCTAAAAAGAGCAGCATCGGCATGCTTTTCACGTCGTTTGGTAGAAATCCACACGCGCGTTCTGGCAAAAGCACCATTTGCATGCCTATCGTGTGGTTTTGCAGAAAACTGCGTCCGCGTCTACCAAAAGATGCATGCGCATGCTTAAAACGCGCTTTGGCACAAATCCATGTGCGGATGTTAAAAAGAGCAGCATCGGCATGCTTTTCACGTCGTTTGGTAGAAATCCACACGCGCGTTCTGCCAAAAGCACCATTTGCATGCATATCGTGTGGTTTTGCAGAAAACTGCGTCCGCGTCTACCAAAAGATGCATGTGCATGCTAAAAACGCGTTTTGGCACAAATCCATGTGCGGATGTTAAAAAGAGCAGCATCGGCATGCTTTTCACGTCGTTTGGTAGAAATCCACGCGCGCGTTCTGCCAAAAGCACCATTTGCATGCATATCGTGTGGTTTTGCAGAAAACTGCGTCCGCGTCTACCAAAAGATGCATGCGCATGCTTAAAACGCGTTTTGGCACAAATCCATGTGCGGGTGCTAAAAAGAGCAGCATCGGCATGCTTTTCACGTCGTTTGGTAGAAATCCACACGCGCGTTCTGCCAAAAGCACCATTTGCATGCCTATCGTGTGGTTTTGCAGAAAACTGCGTCCGCGTCTACCAAAAGATGCATGCGCATGCTTAAAACGCGCTTTGGCACAAATCCATGTGCGGATGTTAAAAAGAGCAGCATCGGCATGCTTTTCACGTCGTTTGGTAGAAATCCACGCGCGCGTTCTGCCAAAAGCACCATTTGCATGCATATCGTGTGGTTTTGCAGAAAACTGCGTCCGCGTCTACCAATAGATGCATGCGCATGCTTAAAACGCGTTTTGGCACAAATCCATGTGCGGGTGCTAAAAAGAGCAGCATCGGCATGCTTTTCACGTCGTTTGGTAGAAATCCACACGCGCGTTCTGCCAAAAGCACCATTTGCATGCATATCGTGTGGTTTTGCAGAAAACTGCGTCCGCGTCTACCAAAAGATGCATGCGCATGCTTAAAACGCGCTTTGGCACAAATCCATATGCGGATGTTAAAAAGAGCAGCGTCGGCATGCTTTTCACGTCGTTTGGTAGAAATCCACGCGCGCGTTCTGCCAAAAGCACCATTTGCATGCATATCGTGTGGTTTTGCAGAAAACTGCGTCCGCGTCTACCAAAAGATGCATGCGCATGCTTAAAACGCGTTTTGGCACAAATCCATGTGCGGGTGCTAAAAAGAGCAGCATCGGCATGCTTTTCACGTCGTTTGGTAGAAATCCACACGCGCGTTCTGCGAAAAGCACCATTTGCATGCATATCGTGTGGTTTTGCAGAAAACTGCGTCCGCGTCTACCAAAAGATGCATGCGCATGCTAAAAACGCGTTTTGGCACAAATCCATGTGCGGGTGCTAAAAAGAGCAGCATCGGCATGCTTTTCACGTCGTTTGGTAGAAATCCACATGCGCGTTCTGCCAAAAGCACCATTTGCATGCCTATCGTGTGGTTTTGCAGAAAACTGCGTCCGCGTCTACCAAAAGATGCATGCGCATGCTTAAAACGCGCTTTGGCACAAATCCATGTGCGGATGTTAAAAAGAGCAGCATCGGCATGCTTTTCACGTCGTTTGGTAGAAATCCACGCGCGCGTTCTGCCAAAAGCACCATTTGCATGCATATCGTGTGGTTTTGCAGAAAACTGCGTCCGCGTCTACCAAAAGATGCATGCGCATGCTTAAAACGCGTTTTGGCACAAATCCATGTGCGGGTGCTAAAAAGAGCAGCATCGGCATGCTTTTCACGTCGTTTGGTATAAATCCACATGCGCGTTCTGCCAAAAGCACCATTTGCATGCCTATCGTGTGGTTTTGCAGAAAACTGCGTCCGCGTCTACCAAAAGATGCATGCGCATGCTTAAAACGCGTTTTGGCACAAATCCATGTGCGGGTGCTAAAAAGAGCAGCATCGGCATGCTTTTCACGTCGTTTGGTAGAAATCCACACGCGCGTTCTGCCAAAAGCACCATTTGCATGCCTATCGTGTGGTTTTGCAGAAAACTGCGTCCGCGTCTACCAAAAGATGCATGCGCATGCTTACAACGCGCTTTGGCACAAATCCATATGCGGATGTTAAAAAGAGCAGCGTCGGCATGCTTTTCACGTCGTTTGGTAGAAATCCACGCGCGCGTTCTGCCAAAAGCACCATTTGCATGCATATCGTGTGGTTTTGCAGAAAACTGCGTCCGCGTCTACCAAAAGATGCATGCGCATGCTTAAAACGCGTTTTGGCACAAATCCATGTGCGGGTGCTAAAAAGAGCAGCATCGGCATGCTTTTCACGTCGTTTGGTAGAAATCCACACGCGCGTTCTGCGAAAAGCACCATTTGCATGCATATCGTGTGGTTTTGCAGAAAACTGCGTCCGCGTCTACCAAAAGATGCATGCGCATGCTAAAAACGCGTTTTGGCACAAATCCATGTGCGGGTGCTAAAAAGAGCAGCATCGGCATGCTTTTCACGTCGTTTGGTAGAAATCCACACACGCGTTCTGCCAAAAGCACCATTTGCATGCCTATCGTGTGGTTTTGCAGAAAACTGCGTCCGCGTCTACCAAAAGATGCATGCGCATGCTAAAAACGCGTTTTGGCACAAATCCATGTGCGGGTGCTAAAAAGAGCAGCATCGGCATGCTTTTCACGTCGTTTGGTAGAAATCCACACGCGCGTTCTGCCAAAAGCACCATTTGCATGCCTATCGTGTGGTTTTGCAGAAAACTGCGTCCGCGTCTACCAAAAGATGCATGCGCATGCTTAAAACGCGCTTTGGCACAAATCCATGTGCGGATGTTAAAAAGAGCAGCATCGGCATGCTTTTCACGTCGTTTGGTAGAAATCCACACGCGCGTTCTGCCAAAAGCACCATTTTGATGCATATCGTGTGGTTTTGCAGAAAACTGCGTCCGCGTCTACCAAAAGATGCATGTGCATGCTAAAAACGCGTTTTGGCACAAATCCATGTGCGGGTGCTAAAAAGAGCAGCATCGGCATTCTTTTCACGTCGTTTGGTAGAAATCCACGCGCGCGTTCTGCCAAAAGCACCATTTGCATGCCTATCGTGTGGTTTTGCAGAAAACTGCGTCCGCGTCTACCAAAAGATGCATGCGCATGCTTAAAACGCGTTTTGGCACAAATCCATGTGCGGGTGCTAAAAAGAGCAGCATCGGCATGCTTTTCACGTCGTTTGGTAGAAATCCACACGCGCGTTCTGCCAAAAGCACCATTTGCATGCATATCGTGTGGTTTTGCAGAAAACTGCGTCCGCGTCTACCAAAAGATGCATGCGCATGCTTAAAACGCGCTTTGGCACAAATCCATATGCGGATGTTAAAAAGAGCAGCGTCGGCATGCTTTTCACGTCGTTTGGTAGAAATCCACGCGCGCGTTCTGCCAAAAGCACCATTTGCATGCATATCGTGTGGTTTTGCAGAAAACTGCGTCCGCGTCTACCAAAAGATGCATGCGCATGCTTAAAACGCGTTTTGGCACAAATCCATGTGCGGGTGCTAAAAAGAGCAGCATCGGCATGCTTTTCACGTCGTTTGGTAGAAATCCACACGCGCGTTCTGCGAAAAGCACCATTTGCATGCATATCGTGTGGTTTTGCAGAAAACTGCGTCCGCGTCTACCAAAAGATGCATGCGCATGCTAAAAACGCGTTTTGGCACAAATCCATGTGCGGGTGCTAAAAAGAGCAGCATCGGCATGCTTTTCACGTCGTTTGGTAGAAATCCACACGCGCGTTCTGCCAAAAGCACCATTTGCATGCCTATCGTGTGGTTTTGCAGAAAACTGCGTCCGCGTCTACCAAAAGATGCATGCGCATGCTTAAAACGCGCTTTGGCACAAATCCATGTGCGGATGTTAAAAAGAGCAGCATCGGCATGCTTTTCACGTCGTTTGGTAGAACTCCACGCGCGCGTTCTGCCAAAAGCATCATTTGCATGCATATCGTGTGGTTATGCAGAAAACTGCGTCCGCGTCTACCAAAAGATGCATGCGCATGCTTAAAACGCGTTTTGGCACAAATCCATGTGCGGGTGCTAAAAAGAGCAGCATCGGCATGCTTTTCACGTCGTTTGGTAGAAATCCACACGCGCGTTCTGCCAAAAGCACCATTTGCATGCCTATCGTGTGGTTTTGCAGAAAACTGCGTCCGCGTCTACCAAAAGATGCATGCGCATGCTTAAAACGCGCTTTGGCACAAATCCATGTGCGGATGTTAAAAAGAGCAGCATCGGCATGCTTTTCACGTCGTTTGGTAGAAATCCACACGCGCGTTCTGCCAAAAGCACCATTTGCATGCATATCGTGTGGTTTTGCAGAAAACTGCGTCCGCGTCTACCAAAAGATGCATGCGCATGCTAAAAACAAGTTTTGGCACAAATCCATGTGCGGATGTTAAAAAGAGCAGCATCGGCATGCTTTTCACGTCGTTTGGTAGAAATCCACGCGCGCGTTCTGCCAAAAGCACCATTTGCATGCATATCGTGTGGTTTTGCAGAAAACTGCGTCCGCGTCTACCAAAAGATGCATGCGCATGCTTAAAACGCGTTTGGCACAAATCCATGTGCGGGTGCTAAAAAGAGCAGCATCGGCATGCTTTTCACGTCGTTTGGTAGAAATCCACACGCGCGTTCTGCCAAAAGCACCATTTTGATGCATATCGTCTGGTTTTGCAGAAAACTGCGTCCGCGTCTACCAAAAGATGCATGCGCATGCTTAAAACGCGCTTTGGCACAAATCCATGTGCGGATGTTAAAAAGAGCAGCATCGGCATGCTTTTCACGTCGTTTGGTAGAAATCCACACGCGCGTTCTGCCAAAAGCACCATTTTGATGCATATCGTCTGGTTTTGCAGAAAACTGCGTCCGCGTCTACCAAAAGATGCATGTGCATGCTAAAAACGCGTTTTGGCACAAATCCATGTGCGGGTGCTAAAAAGAGCAGCATCGGCATGCTTTTCACGTCGTTTGGTAGAAATCCACGCGCGCGTTCGGCCAAAAGCACCATTTGCATGCCTATCGTGTGGTTTTGCAGAAAACTGCGTCCGCGTCTACCAAAAGATGCATGCGCATGCTTAAAACGCGTTTTGGCACAAATCCATGTGCGGGTGCTAAAAAGAGCAGCATCGGCATGCTTTTCACGTCGTTTGGTAGAAATCCACACGCGCGTTCTGCCAAAAGCACCATTTGCATGCCTATCGTGTGGTTTTGCAGAAAACTGCGTCCGCGTCTACCAAAAGATGCATGCGCATGCTTAAAACGCGCTTTGGCACAAATCCATGTGCGGATGTTAAAAAGAGCAGCATCGGCATGCTTTTCACGTCGTTTGGTAGAAATCCACGCGCGCGTTCTGCCAAAAGCACCATTTGCATGCATATCGTGTGGTTTTGCAGAAAACTGCGTCCGCGTCTACCAAAAGATGCATGCGCATGCTTAAAACGCGTTTTGGCACAAATCCATGTGCGGGTGCTAAAAAGAGCAGCATCGGCATGCTTTTCACGTCGTTTGGTAGAAATCCACACGCGCGTTCTGCCAAAAGCACCATTTGCATGCCTATCGTGTGGTTTTGCAGAAAACTGCGTCCGCGTCTACCAAAAGATGCATGCGCATGCTTAAAACGCGCTTTGGCACAAATCCATGTGCGGATGTTAAAAAGAGCAGCATCGGCATGCTTTTCACGTCGTTTGGTAAAAATCCACACGCGCGTTCTGCCAAAAGCACCATTTGCATGCATATCGTGTGGTTTTGCAGAAAACTGCGTCCGCGTCTACCAAAAGATGCATGTGCATGCTAAAAACGCGTTTTGGCACAAATCCATGTGCGGATGTTAAAAAGAGCAGCATCGGCATGCTTTTCACGTCGTTTGGTAGAAATCCACGCGCGCGTTCTGCCAAAAGCACCATTTGCATGCATATCGTGTGGTTTTGCAGAAAACTGCGTCCGCGTCTACCAAAAGATGCATGCGCATGCTTAAAACGCGTTTTGGCACAAATCCATGTGCGGGTGCTAAAAAGAGCAGCATCGGCATGCTTTTCACGTCGTTTGGTAGAAATCCACACGCGCGTTCTGCCAAAAGCACCATTTGCATGCCTATCGTGTGGTTTTGCAGAAAACTGCGTCCGCGTCTACCAAAAGATGCATGCGCATGCTTAAAACGCGCTTTGGCACAAATCCATGTGCGGATGTTAAAAAGAGCAGCATCGGCATGCTTTTCACGTCGTTTGGTAGAAATCCACGCGCGCGTTCTGCCAAAAGCACCATTTGCATGCATATCGTGTGGTTTTGCAGAAAACTGCGTCCGCGTCTACCAATAGATGCATGCGCATGCTTAAAACGCGTTTTGGCACAAATCCATGTGCGGGTGCTAAAAAGAGCAGCATCGGCATGCTTTTCACATCGTTTGGTAGAAATCCACACGCGCGTTCTGCCAAAAGCACCATTTGCATGCATATCGTGTGGTTTTGCAGAAAACTGCGTCCGCGTCTACCAAAAGATGCATGCGCATGCTTAAAACGCGCTTTGGCACAAATCCATATGCGGATGTAAAAAGAGCAGCATCGGCATGCTTTTCACGTCGTTTGGTAGAAATCCACACGCGCGTTCTGCCAAAAGCACCATTTGCATGCCTATCGTGTGGTTTTGCAGAAAACTGCGTCCGCGTCTACCAAAAGATGCATGTGCATGCTAAAAACGCGTTTTGGCACAAATCCATGTGCGGGTGCTAAAAAGAGCAGCATCGGCATGCTTTTCACGTCGTTTGGTAGAAATCCACGCGCGCGTTCTGCCAAAAGCACCATTTGCATGCATATCGTGTGGTTTTGCAGAAAACTGCGTCCGCGTCTACCAAAAGATGCATGCGCATGCTTAAAACGCGCTTTGGCACAAATCCATGTGCGGGTGCTAAAAAGAGCAGCATCGGCATGCTTTTCACGTCGTTTGGTAGAAATCCACGCGCGCGTTCTGCCAAAAGCACCATTTGCATGCATATCGTGTGGTTTGCAGAAAACTGCGTCCGCGTCTACCAAAAGATGCATGTGCATGCTTAAAACGCGTTTTGGCACAAATCTATGTGCGGGTGCTAAAAAGAGGCAGCATCGGCATGCTTTTCACGTCGTTTGGTAGAAATCCACACGCGCGTTCTGCCAAAAGCACCATTTGCATGCCTATCGTGTGGTTTTGCAGAAAACTGCGTCCGCGTCTACCAAAAGATGCATGCGCATGCTTAAAACGCGCTTTGGCACAAATCCATGTGCGGATGTTAAAAAGAGCAGCATCGGCATGCTTTTCACGTCGTTTGGTAGAAATCCACGCGCGCGTTCTGCCAAAAGCACCATTTGCATGCATATCGTGTGGTTTTGCAGAAAACTGCGTCCGCGTCAACCAAAAGATGCATGCGCATGCTTAAAACGCGTTTTGGCACAAATCCATGTGCGGGTGCTAAAAAGAGCAGCATCGGCATGCTTTTCACGTCGTTTGGTAGAAATCCACACGCGCGTTCTGCCAAAAGCACCATTTGCATGCCTATCGTGTGGTTTTGCAGAAAACTGCGTCCGCGTCTACCAAAAGATGCATGCGCATGCTTAAAACGCGCTTTGGCACAAATCCATGTGCGGATGTTAAAAAGAGCAGCATCGGCATGCTTTTCACGTCGTTTGGTAGAAATCCACACGCGCGTTCTGCCAAAAGCACCATTTTCATGCATATCGTGTGGTTTTGCAGAAAACTGCGTCCGCGTCTACCAAAAGATGCATGTGCATGCTAAAAACGCGTTTTGGCACAAATCCATGTGCGGGTGCTAAAAGAGCAGCATCGGCATGCTTTCACGTCGTTTGGTAGAAATCCACGCGCGCGTTCTGCCAAAAGCACCATTTGCATGCCTATCGTGTGGTTTTGGAGAAAACTGCGTCCGCGTCTACCAAAAGATGCATGCGCATGCTTAAAACGCGCTTTGGCACAAATCCATGTGCGGGTGCTAAAAAGAGCAGCATCGGGCATGCTTTTCACGTCGTTTGGTAGAAATCCACACGCGCGTTCTGCAAAAAGCACCATTTGAATGCCTATCGTGTGGTTTTGCAGAAAACTGCGTCCGCGTCTACCAAAAGATGCATGCGCATGCTTAAAACGCGCTTTGGCACAAATCCATGTGCGGATGTTAAAAAGAGCAGCATCGGCATGCTTTTCACGTCGTTTGGTAGAAATCCACGCGCGCGTTCTGCCAAAAGCACCATTTGCATGCATATCGTGTGGTTTTGCAGAAAACTGCGTCCGCGTCTACCAAAAGATGCATGCGCATGCTTAAAACGCGTTTTGGCACAAATCCATGTGCGGGTGCTAAAAAGAGCAGCATCGGCATGCTTTCACGTCGTTGGTAGAAATCCCACACGCGCGTTCTGCCAAAAGCACCATTTGCATGCCTATCGTGTGGTTTTGCAGAAAACTGCGTCCGCGTCTACCAAAAGATGCATGCGCATGCTTAAAACGCGCTTTGGCACAAATCCATGTGCGGATGTTAAAAAGAGCAGCATCGGCATGCTTTCACGTCGTTTGTAGAAATCCACACGCGCGTTCTGCCAAAAGCACCATTTGCATGCATATCGTGTGGTTTTGCAGAAAACTGCGTCCGCGTCTACCAAAAGATGCATGTGCATGCTAAAAACGCGTTTTGGCACAAATCCATGTGCGGATGTTAAAAAGAGCAGCATCGGCATGCTTTTCACGTCGTTTGGTAGAAATCCACACGCGCGTTCTGCCAAAAGCACCATTTGCATGCATATCGTGTGGTTTTTGCAGAAAACTGCGTCCGCGTCTACCAAAAGATGCATGTGCATGCTAAAAAACGCGTTTTGGCACGAAATCCATGTGCGGATGTTAAAAAGAGCAGCATCGGCATGCTTTTCACGTCGTTTGGTAGAAATCCACGCGCGCGTTCTGCCAAAAGCACCATTTGCATGCATATCGTGTGGTTTTGCAGAAAACTGCGTCCGCGTCTACCAAAAGATGCATGCGCATGCTTAAAACTCGTTTTGGCACAAATCCATGTGCGGGTGCTAAAAAGAGCAGCATCGGCATGCTTTTCACGTCGTTTGGTAGAAATCCACACGCGCGTTCTGCCAAAAGCACCATTTGCATGCATATCGTGTGGTTTTGCAGAAAACTGCGTCCGCGTCTACCAAAAGATGCATGTGCATGCTAAAAACGCGCTTTGGCACAAATCCATGTGCGGATGTTAAAAAGAGCAGCATCGGCATGCTTTTCACGTCGTTTGGTAGAAATCCACGCGCGCGTTCTGCCAAAAGCACCATTTGCATGCATATCGTGTGGTTTTGCAGAAAACTGCGTCCGCGTCTACCAAAAGATGCATGCGCATGCTTAAAAACGCGTTTTGGCACAAATCCATGTGCGGGTGCTAAAAAGAGCAGCATCGGCATGCTTTTCACGTCGTTTGGTAGAAATCCACACGCGCGTTCTGCCAAAAGCACCATTTGCATGCATATCGTGTGGTTTTGCAGAAAACTGCCCGCGTCTACCAAAGATGCATGCGCAGGCTTACTCGTTTTGGCACAAATCCATGTGCGGGTGCTAAAAAGTGCAGCATCGGCATGCTTGCTTTCACGTCGGTTTGGTAGAAATCCACACGATATGCATGCAAATGGTGCTTTTGGCAGAACGCGCGTGTGGATTTCTACCAAACGACGTGAAAAGCATGCCGATGCTGCTCTTTTTAGCACCCGCACATGGATTTGTGCCAAAACGCGTTTTAAGCATGCGCATGCATCTTTTGGTAGACGCGGACGCAGTTTTTCTGCAAAACCACACGATATGCATGCAAATGGTGCTTTTGGCAGAACGCGCGCGTGGATTTCTACCAAACGACGTGAAAAGCATGCCGATGCTGCTCTTTTTAACATCCGCACATGGATTTGTGCCAAAGCGCGTTTTAGCATGCACATGCATCTTTTGGTAGACGCGGACGCAGTTTTCTGCAAAACCACACGATATGCATGCAAATGGTGCTTTTGGCAGAACGCGCGTGTGGATTTCTACCAAACGACGTGAAAAGCATGCCGATGCTGCTCTTTTTAGCACCCGCACATGGATTTGTGCCAAAACGAGTTTTAAGCATGCGCATGCATCTTTTGGTAGACGCGGACGCAGTTTTCTGCAAACCACACGATATGCATGCAAATGGTGCTTTTGGCAGAACGCGCGCGTGGATTTCTACCAAACGACGTGAAAAGCATGCCGATGCTGCTCTTTTAACATCCGCACATGGATTTGTGCCAAAACGCGTTTTTAGCATGCACATGCATCTTTTGGTAGACGCGGACGCAGTTTTCTGCAAAACCACACGATATGCATGCAAATGGTGCTTTTGGCAGAACGCGCGTGTGGATTTCTACCAAACGACGTGAAAAGCATGCCGATGCTGCTCTTTTTAACATCCGCACATGGATTTGTGCCAAAACGCGTTTTTAGCATGCACATGCATCTTTTGGTAGACGCGGACGCAGTTTTCTGCAAAACCACACGATATGCATGCAAATGGTGCTTTTGGCAGAACGCGCGTGTGGATTTCTACCAAACGACGTGAAAAGCATGCCGATGCTGCTCTTTTAACATCCGCACATGGATTTGTGCCAAAGCGCGTTTTAAGCATGCGCATGCATCTTTTGGTAGACGCGGACGCAGTTTTCTGCAAAACCACACGATAGGCATGCAAATGGTGCTTTTGGCAGAACGCGCGTGTGGATTTCTACCAAACGACGTGAAAAGCATGCCGATGCTGCTCTTTTAGCACCCGCACATGGATTTGTGCCAAAACGCGTTTTTAAGCATGCGCATGCATCTTTTGGTAGACGCGGACGCAGTTTTCTGCAAAACCACACGATATGCATGCAAATGGTGCTTTTGGCAGAACGCGCGCGTGGATTTCTACCAAACGACGTGAAAAGCATGCCGATGCTGCTCTTTTTAACATCCGCACATGGATTTGTGCCAAAGCGCGTTTTAAGCATGCGCATGCATCTTTTGGTAGACGCGGACGCAGTTTTCTGCAAAACCACACGATAGGCATTCAAATGGTGCTTTTGCAGAACGCGCGTGTGGATTTCTACCAAACGACGTGAAAAGCATGCCGATGCTGCTCTTTTTAGCACCCGCACATGGATTTGTGCCAAAGCGCGTTTTAAGCATGCGCATGCATCTTTTGGTAGACGCGGACGCAGTTTTCTCCAAAACCACACGATAGGCATGCAAATGGTGCTTTTGGCAGAACGCGCGCGTGGATTTCTACCAAACGACGTGAAAAGCATGCCGATGCTGCTCTTTTTAGCACCCGCACATGGATTTGTGCCAAAACGCGTTTTTAGCATGCACATGCATCTTTTGGTAGACGCGGACGCAGTTTTCTGCAAAACCACACGATATGCATGAAAATGGTGCTTTTGGCAGAACGCGCGTGTGGATTTCTACCAAACGACGTGAAAAGCATGCCGATGCTGCTCTTTTTAACATCCGCACATGGATTTGTGCCAAAGCGCGTTTTAAGCATGCGCATGCATCTTTTGGTAGACGCGGACGCAGTTTTCTGCAAAACCACACGATAGGCATGCAAATGGTGCTTTGGCAGAACGCGCGTGTGGATTTCTACCAAACGACGTGAAAAGCATGCCGATGCTGCTCTTTTTAGCACCCGCACATGGATTTGTGCCAAAACGCGTTTTAAGCATGCGCATGCATCTTTTGGTTGACGCGGACGCAGTTTTCTGCAAAACCACACGATATGCATGCAAATGGTGCTTTTGGCAGAACGCGCGCGTGGATTTCTACAAACGACGTGAAAAGCATGCCGATGCTGCTCTTTTTAACATCCGCACATGGATTTGTGCCAAAGCGCGTTTTAAGCATGCGCATGCATCTTTTGGTAGACGCGGACGCAGTTTTCTGCAAAACCACACGATAGGCATGCAAATGGTGCTTTTGGCAGAACGCGCGTGTGGATTTCTACCAAACGACGTGAAAAGCATGCCGATGCTGCTCTTTTTAGCACCCGCACATAGATTTGTGCCAAAACGCGTTTTAAGCATGCACATGCATCTTTTGGTAGACGCGGACGCAGTTTTCTGCAAAACCACACGATATGCATGCAAATGGTGCTTTTGGCAGAACGCGCGCGTGGATTTCTACCAAACGACGTGAAAAGCATGCCGATGCTGCTCTTTTTAGCACCCGCACATGGATTTGTGCCAAAGCGCGTTTTAAGCATGCGCATGCATCTTTTGGTAGACGCGGACGCAGTTTTCTGCAAACCACACGATATGCATGCAAATGGTGCTTTGGCAGAACGCGCGCGTGGATTTCTACCAAACGACGTGAAAAGCATGCCGATGCTGCTCTTTTTAGCACCCGCACATGGATTTGTGCCAAAACGCGTTTTTAGCATGCACATGCATCTTTTGGTAGACGCGGACGCAGTTTTCTGCAAAACCACACGATAGGCATGCAAATGGTGCTTTTGCAGAACGCGCGTGTGGATTCTACCAAACGACGTGAAAAGCATGCCGATGCTGCTCTTTTTAACATCCGCACATGGATTTGTGCCAAAGCGCGTTTTTAAGCATGCGCATGCATCTTTTGGTAGACGCGGACGCAGTTTTCTGCAAAACCACACGATAGGCATGCAAATGGTGCTTTTGGCAGAACGCGCGTGTGGATTTCTACCAAACGACGTGAAAAGCATGCCGATGCTGCTCTTTTTAGCACCCGCACATGGATTTGTGCCAAAACGCGTTTTAAGCATGCGCATGCATCTTTTGGTAGACGCGGACGCAGTTTTCTGCAAAACCACACGATATGCATGCAAATGGTGCTTTTGGCAGAACGCGCGCGTGGATTTCTACCAAACGACGTGAAAAGCATGCCGATGCTGCTCTTTTTAACATCCGCACATGGATTTGTGCCAAAGCGCGTTTAAGCATGCGCATGCATCTTTTGGTAGACGCGGACGCAGTTTTCTGCAAAACCACACGATAGGCATGCAAATGGTGCTTTTTGCAGAACGCGCGTGTGGATTTCTACCAAACGACGTGAAAAGCATGCCGATGCTGCTCTTTTTAGCACCCGCACATGGATTTGTGCCAAAGCGCGTTTTAAGCATGCGCATGCATCTTTGGTAGACGCGGACGCAGTTTTCTGCAAAACCACACGATAGGCATGCAAATGGTGCTTTTGGCAGAACGCGCGCGTGGATTTCTACCAAACGACGTGAAAAGCATGCCGATGCTGCTCTTTTTAGCACCCGCACATGGATTTGTGCCAAAACGCGTTTTTAGCATGCACATGCATCTTTTGGTAGACGCGGACGCAGTTTTCTGCAAAACCACACGATATGCATGAAAATGGTGCTTTTGGCAGAACGCGCGTGTGGATTTTTACCAAACGACGTGAAAAGCATGCCGATGCTGCTCTTTTTAACATCCGCACATGGATTTGTGCCAAAGCGCGTTTTAAGCATGCGCATGCATCTTTTGGTAGACGCGGACGCAGTTTTCTGCAAACCACACGATAGGCATGCAAATGGTGCTTTTGGCAGAACGCGCGTGTGGATTTCTACCAAACGACGTGAAAAGCATGCCGATGCTGCTCTTTTTAGCACCCGCACATGGATTTGTGCCAAAACGCGTTTTAAAGCATGCGCATGCATCTTTTGGTAGACGCGGACGCAGTTTTCTGCAAAACCACACGATATGCATGCAAATGGTGCTTTTGGCAGAACGCGCGCGTGGATTTCTACCAAACGACGTGAAAAGCATGCCGATGCTGCTCTTTTTAACATCCGCACATGGATTTGTGCCAAAGCGCGTTTTAAAGCATGCGCATGCATCTTTTGGTAGACGCGGACGCAGTTTTCTGCAAAACCACACGATAGGCATGCAAATGGTGCTTTTGGCAGAACGCGCGTGTGGATTTCTACCAAACGACGTGAAAAGCATGCCGATGCTGCTCTTTTTAGCACCCGCACATAGATTTGTGCCAAAACGCGTTTTAAGCATGCGCATGCATCTTTTGGTAGACGCGGACGCAGTTTTCTGCAAAACCACACGATATGCATGCAAATGGTGCTTTTGGCAGAACGCGCGCGTGGATTTCTACCAAACGACGTGAAAAGCATGCCGATGCTGCTCTTTTTAGCACCCGCACATGAATTTGTGCCAAAGCGCGTTTTAAGCATGCGCATGCATCTTTTGGTAGACGCGGACGCAGTTTTCTGCAAAACCACACGATATGCATGCAAATGGTGCTTTTGGCAGAACGCGCGCGTGGATTTCTACCAAACGACGTGAAAAGCATGCCGATGCTGCTCTTTTTAGCACCCGCACATGGATTTGTGCCAAAACGCGTTTTTAGCATGCACATGCATCTTTTGGTAGGCGCGGACGCAGTTTTCTGCAAAACCACACGATAGGCATGCAATGGTGCTTTTGGCAGAACGCGCGTGTGGATTTCTACCAAACGACGTGAAAAGCATGCCGATGCTGCTCTTTTTAACATCCGCACATGGTTTTGTGCCAAAGCGCGTTTTAAGCATGCGCATGCATCTTTTGGTAGACGCGGACGCAGTTTTCTGCAAAACCACACGATAGGCATGCAAATGGTTCTTTTGGCAGAACGCGCGTGTCGATTTCTACCAAACGACGTGAAAAGCATGCCGATGCTGCTCTTTTTAGCACCCGCACATGGATTTGTGCCAAAACGCGTTTTAAGCATGCGCATGCATCTTTTGGTAGACGCGGACGCAGTTTTCTGCAAACCACACGATATGCATGCAAATGGTGCTTTTGGCAGAACGCGCGCGTGGATTTCTACCAAACGACGTGAAAAGCATGCCGATGCTGCTCTTTTTAGCACCCGCACATGGATTTGTGCCAAAGCGCGTTTTAAGCATGCGCATGCATCTTTTGGTAGACGCGGACGCAGTTTTCTGCAAAACCACACGATAGGCATGCAAATGGTGCTTTTGGCAGAACGCGCGTGTGGATTTCTACCAAACGACGTGAAAAGCATGCCGATGCTGCTCTTTTAGCACCCGCACATGGATTTGTGCCAAAACGCGTTTTAAGCATGCGCATGCATCTTTTGGTAGACGCGGACGCAGTTTTCTGCAAAACCACACGATATGCATGCAAATGGTGCTTTTGGCAGAACGCGCGCGTGGATTTCTACCAAACGACGTGAAAAGCATGCCGATGCTGCTCTTTTAGCACCCGCACATGGATTTGTGCCAAAGCGCGTTTTAAGCATGCGCATGCATCTTTTGGTAGACGCGGACGCAGTTTTCTGCAAAACCACACGATAGGCATGCAAATGGTGCTTTTGGCAGAACGCGCGTGTGGATTTCTACCAAACGACGTGAAAAGCATGCCGATGCTGCTCTTTTTAGCACCCGCACATGGATTTGTGCCAAAACGCGTTTTAAGCATGCGCATGCATCTTTGGTAGACGCGGACGCAGTTTTCTGCAAAACCACACGATATGCATGCAAATGGTGCTTTTGGCAGAACGCGCGCGTGGATTTCTACCAAACGACGTGAAAAGCATGCCGATGCTGCTCTTTTTAGCACCCGCACATGGATTTGTGCCAAAGCGCGTTTTAAGCATGCGCATGCATCTTTTGGTAGACGCGGACGCAGTTTTCTGCAAAACCACACGATAGGCATGCAAATGGTGCTTTTGGCAGAACGCGCGTGTGGATTTCTACCAAACGACGTGAAAAGCATGCCGATGCTGCTCTTTTTAGCACCCGCACATGGATTTGTGCCAAAACGCGTTTTAAGCATGCGCATGCATCTTTTGGTAGACGCGGACGCAGTTTTCTGCAAAACCACACGATATGCATGCAAATGGTGCTTTTGGCAGAACGCGCGCGTGGATTTCTACCAAACGACGTGAAAAGCATGCCGATGCTGCTCTTTTTAACATCCGCACATGGATTTGTGCCAAAACGCGTTTTTAGCATGCACATGCATCTTTGGTAGACGCGGACGCAGTTTTCTGCAAAACCACACGATATGCATGCAAATGGTGCTTTTGGCAGAACGCGCGTGTGGATTTCTACCAAACGACGTGAAAAGCATGCCGATGCTGCTCTTTTTAACATCCGCACATGGATTTGTGCCAAAACGCGTTTTTAGCATGCACATGCATCTTTTGGTAGACGCGGACGCAGTTTTCTGCAAAACCACACGATATGCATGCAAATGGTGCTTTTGGCAGAACGCGCGTGTGGATTTCTACCAACGACGTGAAAAGCATGCCGATGCTGCTCTTTTTAACATCCGCACATGGATTTGTGCCAAAGCGCGTTTTAAGCATGCGCATGCATCTTTTGGTAGACGCGGACGCAGTTTTCTGCAAAACCACACGATAGGCATGCAAATGGTGCTTTTGGCAGAACGCGCGTGTGGATTTCTACCAAACGACGTGAAAAGCATGCCGATGCTGCTCTTTTAGCACCCGCACATGGATTTGTGCCAAAACGCGTTTTAAGCATGCGCATGCATCTTTTGGTAGACGCGGACGCAGTTTTCTGCAAAACCACACGATATGCATGCAAATGGTGCTTTTGGCAGAACGCGCGCGTGGATTTCTACCAAACGACGTGAAAAGCATGCCGATGCTGCTCTTTTTAACATCCGCACATGGATTTGTGCCAAAGCGCGTTTTAAGCATGCGCATGCATCTTTTGGTAGACGCGGACGCAGTTTTCTGCAAAACCACACGATAGGCATGCAAATGGTGCTTTTTGCAGAACGCGCGTGTGGATTTCTACCAAACGACGTGAAAAGCATGCCGATACTGCTCTTTTAGCACCCGCACATGGATTTGTGCCAAAGCGCGTTTTAAGCATGCGCATGCATCTTTTGGTAGACGCGGACGCAGTTTTCTGCAAAACCACACGATAGGCATGCAAATGGTGCTTTTGGCAGAACGCGCGTGTGGATTTCTACCAAACGACGTGAAAAGCATGCCGATGCTGCTCTTTTTAGCACCCGCACATGGATTTGTGCCAAAACGCGTTTTAAGCATGCGCATGCATCTTTTGGTAGACGCGGACGCAGTTTTCTGCAAAACCACACGATATGCATGCAAATGGTGCTTTTGGCAGAACGCGCGCGTGGATTTCTACCAAACGACGTGAAAAGCATGCCGATGCTGCTCTTTTAACATCCGCACATGGATTTGTGCCAAAGCGCGTTTTAAGCATGCGCATGCATCTTTTGGTAGACGCGGACGCAGTTTTCTGCAAAACCACACGATAGGCATGCGAATGGTGCTTTTGGCAGAACGCGCGCGTGGATTTCTACAAACGACGTGAAAAGCATGCCGATGCTGCTCTTTTAGCACCCGCACATGGATTTGTGCCAAAACGCGTTTTAAGCATGCGCATGCATCTTTTGGTAGACGCGGACGCAGTTTTCTGCAAACCACACGATATGCATGCAAATGGTGCTTTTGGCAGAAGGCGCGCGTGGATTTCTACCAAACGACGTGAAAAGCATGCCGATGCTGCTCTTTTTAGCACCCGCACATGGATTTGTGCCAAAGCGCGTTTTAAGCATGCGCATGCATCTTTTGGTAGACGCGGACGCAGTTTTCTGCAAAACCACACGATAGGCATGCAAATGGTGCTTTTGGCAGAACGCGCGCGTGGATTTCTACCAAACGACGTGAAAAGCATGCCGATGCTGCTCTTTTTAGCACCCGCACATGGATTTGTGCCAAAACGCGTTTTAAGCATGCGCATGCATCTTTTGGTAGACGCGGACGCAGTTTTCTGCAAAACCACACGATATGCATGCAAATGGTGCTTTTGGCAGAACGCGCGCGTGGATTTCTACCAAACGACGTGAAAAGCATGCCGATGCTGCTCTTTTTAACACCCGCACATGGATTTGTGCCAAAACGCGTTTTAAGCATGCGCATGCATCTTTTGGTAGACGCGGACGCAGTTTTCTGCAAAACCACACGATATGCATGCAAATGGTGCTTTTGGCAGAACGCGCGCGTGGATTTCTACCAAACGACGTGAAAAGCATGCCGATGCTGCTCTTTTTAACATCCGCACATGGATTTGTGCCAAAGCGCGTTTTAAGCATGCGCATGCATCTTTTGGTAGACGCGGACGCAGTTTTCTGCAAAACCACACGATAGGCATGCGAATGGTGCTTTTGGCAGAACGCGCGTGTGGATTTCTACCAAACGACGTGAAAAGCATGCCGATGCTGCTCTTTTTAGCACCCGCACATGGATTTGTGCCAAAACGCGTTTTAAGCATGCGCATGCATCTTTTGGTAGACGCGGACGCAGTTTTCTGCAAAACCACACGATATGCATGCAAATGGTGCTTTTGGCAGAACGCGCGCGTGGATTTCTACCAAACGACGTGAAAAGCATGCCGATGCTGCTCTTTTTAACATCCGCACATGGATTTGTGCCAAAGCGCGTTTTAAGCATGCGCATGCATCTTTTGGTAGACGCGGACGCAGTTTTCTGCAAAACCACACGATAGGCATGCAAATGGTGCTTTTGGCAGAACGCGCGTGTGGATTTCTACCAAACGACGTGAAAAGCATGCCGATGCTGCTCTTTTTAGCACCCGCACATGGATTTGTGCCAAAACGCGTTTTAAGCATGCGCATGCATCTTTTGGTAGACGCGGACGCAGTTTTCTGCAAAACCACACGATAGGCATGCGAATGGTGCTTTTGGCAGAACGCGCGCGTGGATTTCTACAAACGACGTGAAAAGCATGCCGATGCTGCTCTTTTTAACATCCGCACATGGATTTGTGCCAAAACGCGTTTTAAGCATGCGCATGCATCTTTTGGTAGACGCGGACGCAGTTTTCTGCAAAACCACACGATAGGCATGCAAATGGTGCTTTTGGCAGAACGCGCGCGTGGATTTCTACCAAACGACGTGAAAAGCATGCCGATGCTGCTCTTTTTAGCACCCGCACATGGATTTGTGCCAAAACGCGTTTTTAGCATGCACATGCATCTTTTGGTAGACGCGGACGCAGTTTTCTGCAAAACCACACGATATGCATGCAAATGGTGCTTTTGGCAGAACGCGCGTGTGGATTTTCTACCAAACGACGTGAAAAGCATGCCGATGCTGCTCTTTTTAGCACCCGCACATGGATTTGTGCCAAAACGAGTTTTAAGCATGCGCATGCATCTTTTGGTAGACGCGGACGCAGTTTTCTGCAAAACCACACGATATGCATGCAAATGGTGCTTTTGGCAGAACGCGCGCGTGGATTTCTACCAAACGACGTGAAAAGCATGCCGATGCTGCTCTTTTTAACATCCGCACATGGATTTGTGCCAAAACGCGTTTTTAGCATGCACATGCATCTTTTGGTAGACGCGGACGCAGTTTTCTGCAAAACCACACGATATGCATGCAAATGGTGCTTTTGGCAGAACGCGCGTGTGGATTTCTACCAAACGACGTGAAAAGCATGCCGATGCTGCTCTTTTTAACATCCGCACATGGATTTGTGCCAAAACGCGTTTTTAGCATGCACATGCATCTTTGGTAGACGCGGACGCAGTTTTCTGCAAAACCACACGATATGCATGCAAATGGTGCTTTTGGCAGAACGCGCGTGTGGATTTCTACCAAACGACGTGAAAAAGCATGCCGATGCTGCTCTTTTTAACATCCGCACATGGATTTGTGCCAAAGCGCGTTTTAAGCATGCGCATGCATCTTTTGGTAGACGCGGACGCAGTTTTCTGCAAAACCACACGATAGGCATGCAAATGGTGCTTTTGGCAGAACGCGCGTGTGGATTTCTACCAAACGACGTGAAAAGCATGCCGATGCTGCTCTTTTTAGCACCCGCACATGGATTTGTGCCAAAACGCGTTTTAAAGCATGCGCATGCATCTTTTGGTAGACGCGGACGCAGTTTTCTGCAAAACCACACGATATGCATGCAAATGGTGCTTTTGGCAGAACGCGCGCGTGGATTTCTACCAAACGACGTGAAAAGCATGCCGATGCTGCTCTTTTTAACATCCGCACATGGATTTGTGCCAAAGCGCGTTTTAAGCATGCGCATGCATCTTTTGGTAGACGCGGACGCAGTTTTCTGCAAAACCACACGATAGGCATGCAAATGGTGCTTTTTGCAGAACGCGCGTGTGGATTTCTACCAAACGACGTGAAAAGCATGCCGATGCTGCTCTTTTTAGCACCCGCACATGGATTTGTGCCAAAGCGCGTTTTAAGCATGCGCATGCATCTTTTGGTAGACGCGGACGCAGTTTTCTGCAAAACCACACGATAGGCATGCAAATGGTGCTTTTGGCAGAACGCGCGCGTGGATTTCTACCAAACGACGTGAAAAGCATGCCGATGCTGCTCTTTTTAGCACCCGCACATGGATTTGTGCCAAAACGCGTTTTTAGCATGCACATGCACCTTTTGGTAGACGCGGACGCAGTTTTCTGCAAAACCACACGATATGCATGAAAATGGTGCTTTTGGCAGAACGCGCGTGTGGATTTCTACCAAACGACGTGAAAAGCATGCCGATGCTGCTCTTTTTAACATCCGCACATGGATTTGTGCCAAAGCGCGTTTTAAGCATGGGCATGCATCTTTTGGTAGACGCGGACGCAGTTTTCTGCAAAACCACACGATAGGCATGCAAATGGTGCTTTTGGCAGAACGCGCGTGTGGATTTCTACCAAACGACGTGAAAAGCATGCCGATGCTGCTCTTTTTAGCACCCGCACATAGATTTGTGCCAAAACGCGTTTTAAGCATGCGCATGCATCTTTTGGTAGACGCGGACGCAGTTTTCTGCAAAACCACACGATATGCATGCAAATGGTGCTTTTGGCAGAACGCGCGCGTGGATTTCTACCAAACGACGTGAAAAGCATGCCGATGCTGCTCTTTTTAGCACCCGCACATGGATTTGTGCCAAAGCGCGTTTTAAGCATGCGCATGCATCTTTTGGTAGACGCGGACGCAGTTTTCTGCAAAACCACACGATATGCATGCAAATGGTGCTTTTGGCAGAACGCGCGCGTGATTTCTACCAAACGACGTGAAAAGCATGCCGATGCTGCTCTTTTTAGCACCCGCACATGGATTTGTGCCAAAAACGCGTTTTTAGCATGCACATGCATCTTTTGGTAGACGCGGACGCAGTTTTCTGCAAAACCACACGATAGGCATGCAAATGGTGCTTTTGGCAGAACGCGCGTGTGGATTTCTACCAAACGACGTGAAAAGCATGCCGATGCTGCTCTTTTTAACATCCGCACATGGATTTGTGCCAAAGCGCGTTTTAAGCATGCGCATGCATCTTTGGTAGACGCGGACGCAGTTTTCTGCAAAACCACACGATAGGCATGCAAATGGTGCTTTTGGCAGAACGCGCGTGTGGATTTCTACCAAACGACGTGAAAAGCATGCCGATGCTGCTCTTTTTAGCACCCGCACATGGATTTGTGCCAAAACGCGTTTTAAGCATGCGCATGCATCTTTTGGTAGACGCGGACGCAGTTTTCTGCAAAACCACACGATATGCATGCAAATGGTGCTTTTGGCAGAACGCGCGCGTGGATTTCTACCAAACGACGTGAAAAGCATGCCGATGCTGCTCTTTTTAACATCCGCACATGGATTTGTGCCAAAGCGCGTTTTAAGCATGCGCATGCATCTTTTGGTAGACGCGGACGCAGTTTTCTGCAAAACCACACGATAGGCATGCAAATGGTTCTTTTGGCAGAACGCGCGTGTGGATTTCTACCAAACGACGTGAAAAGCATGCCGATGCTGCTCTTTTTAGCACCCGCACATGGATTTGTGCCAAAACGCGTTTTAAGCATGCGCATGCATCTTTTGGTAGACGCGGACGCAGTTTTCTGCAAAACCACACGATATGCATGCAAATGGTGCTTTTGGCAGAACGCGCGCGTGGATTTCTACCAAACGACGTGAAAAGCATGCCGATGCTGCTCTTTTTAGCACCCGCACATGGATTTGTGCCAAAGCGCGTTTTAAGCATGCGCATGCATCTTTTGGTAGACGCGGACGCAGTTTTCTGCAAAACCACACGATAGGCATGCAAATGGTGCTTTTGGCAGAACGCGCGTGTGGATTTCTACCAAACGACGTGAAAAGCATGCCGATGCTGCTCTTTTTAGCACCCGCACATGGATTTGTGCCAAAACGCGTTTAAGCATGCGCATGCATCTTTTGGTAGACGCGGACGCAGTTTTCTGCAAAACCACACGATATGCATGCAAATGCTGCTTTTGGCAGAACGCGCGCGTGGATTTCTACCAAACGACGTGAAAAGCATGCCGATGCTGCTCTTTTTAGCACCCGCACATGGATTTGTGCCAAAGCGCGTTTTAAGCATGCGCATGCATCTTTTGGTAGACGCGGACGCAGTTTTCTGCAAAACCACACGATAGGCATGCAAATGGTGCTTTTGGCAGAACGCGCGTGTGGATTTCTACCAAACGACGTGAAAAGCATGCCGATGCTGCTCTTTTTAGCACCCGCACATGGATTTGTGCCAAAACGCGTTTTAAGCATGCGCATGCATCTTTTGGTAGACGCGGACGCAGTTTTCTGCAAAACCACACGATATGCATGCAAATGGTGCTTTTGGCAGAACGCGCGCGTGGATTTCTACCAAACGACGTGAAAAGCATGCCGATGCTGCTCTTTTTAGCACCCGCACATGGATTTGTGCCAAAGCGCGTTTTAAGCATGCGCATGCATCTTTTGGTAGACGCGGACGCAGTTTTCTGCAAAACCACACGATAGGCATGCAAATGGTGCTTTTGGCAGAACGCGCGTGTGGATTTCTACCAAACGACGTGAAAAGCATGCCGATGCTGCTCTTTTTAGCACCCGCACATGGATTTGTGCAAACGCGTTTTAAGCATGCGCATGCATCTTTTGGTAGACGCGGACGCAGTTTTCTGCAAAACCACACGATATGCATGCAAATGGTGCTTTGGCAGAACGCGCGCGTGGATTTCTACCAAACGACGTGAAAAGCATGCCGATGCTGCTCTTTTTAACATCCGCACATGGATTTGTGCCAAAGCGCGTTTTAAGCATGCGCATGCATCTTTTGGTAGACGCGGACGCAGTTTTCTGCAAAACCACACGATAGGCATGCAAATGGTGCTTTTGGCAGAACGCGCGTGTGGATTTCTACCAAACGACGTGAAAAGCATGCCGATGCTGCTCTTTTTAGCACCCGCACATGGATTTGTGCCAAAACGCGTTTTAAGCATGCGCATGCATCTTTTGGTAGACGCGGACGCAGTTTTCTGCAAAACCACACGATATGCATGCAAATGGTGCTTTTGGCAGAACGCGCGCGTGGATTTCTACCAAACGACGTGAAAAGCATGCCGATGCTGCTCTTTTTAACATCCGCACATGGATTTGTGCCAAAGCGCGTTTTAAGCATGCGCATGCATCTTTTGGTAGACGCGGACGCAGTTTTCTGCAAAACCACACGATAGGCATGCAAATGGTCCTTTTGGCAGAACGCGCGTGTGGATTTCTACCAAACGACGTGAAAAGCATGCCGATGCTGCTCTTTTTAGCACCCGCACATGGATTTGTGCCAAAACGCGTTTTAAGCATGCGCATGCATCTTTTGGTAGACGCGGACGCAGTTTTCTGCAAAACCACACGATAGGCATGCAAATGGTGCTTTTGGCAGAACGCGCGTGTGGATTTCTACCAAACGACGTGAAAAGCATGCCGATGCTGCTCTTTTTAGCACCCGCACATGGATTTGTGCCAAAACGCGTTTTTAGCATGCGCATGCATCTTTTGGTAGACGCGGACGCAGTTTTCTGCAAAACCACACGATATGCATGGAAATGGTGCTTTTGGCAGAACGCGCGTGTGGATTTCTACCAAACGACGTGAAAAGCATGCCGATGCTGCTCTTTTTAACATCCGCACATGGATTTGTGCCAAAGCGCGTTTTAAGCATGCGCATGCATCTTTTGGTAGACGCGGACGCAGTTTTCTGCAAAACCACACGATAGGCATGCAAATGGTGCTTTTGGCAGAACGCGCGTGTGGATTTCTACCAAACGACGTGAAAAGCATGCCGATGCTGCTCTTTTTAGCACCCGCACATGGATTTGTGCCAAAACGCGTTTTAAGCATGCGCATGCATCTTTTGGTAGACGCGGACGCAGTTTTCTGCAAAACCACACGATATGCATGCAAATGGTGCTTTTGGCAGAACGCGCGCGTGGATTTCTACCAAACGACGTGAAAAGCATGCCGATGCTGCTCTTTTTAACATCCGCACATGGATTTGTGCCAAAACGCGTTTTTAGCATGCACATGCATCTTTTGGTAGACGCGGACGCAGTTTTCTGCAAAACCACACGATATGCATGCAAATGGTGCTTTTGGCAGAACGCGCGTGTGGATTTCTACCAAACGACGTGAAAAGCATGCCGATGCTGCTCTTTTTAGCACCCGCACATGGATTTGTGCCAAAACGCGTTTTAAGCATGCGCATGCATCTTTTGGTAGACGCGGACGCAGTTTTCTGCAAAACCACACGATATGCATGCAAATGGTGCTTTTGGCAGAACGCGCGCGTGGATTTCTACCAAACGACGTGAAAAGCATGCCGATGCTGCTCTTTTTAACATCCGCACATGGATTTGTGCCAAAACGCGTTTTTAGCATGCACATGCATCTTTTGGTAGACGCGGACGCAGTTTTCTGCAAAACCACACGATATGCATGCAAATGGTGCTTTTGGCAGAACGCGCGTGTGGATTTCTACCAAACGACGTGAAAAGCATGCCGATGCTGCTCTTTTTAACATCCGCACATGGATTTGTGCCAAAACGCGTTTTTAGCATGCACATGCATCTTTTGGTAGACGCGGACGCAGTTTTCTGCAAAACCACACGATATGCATGCAAATGGTGCTTTTGGCAGAACGCGCGTGTGGATTTCTACCAAACGACGTGAAAAGCATGCCGATGCTGCTCTTTTTAACATCCGCACATGGATTTGTGCCAAAGCGCGTTTTAAGCATGCGCATGCATCTTTTGGTAGACGCGGACGCAGTTTTCTGCAAAACCACACGATATGCATGCAAATGGTGCTTTTGGCAGAACGCGCGTGTGGATTTCTACCAAACGTCGTGAAAGCATGCCGATGCTGCTCTTTTTAACATCCGCACATGGATTTGTGCCAAAGCGCGTTTTAAGCATGCGCATGCATCTTTTGGTAGACGCGGACGCAGTTTTCTGCAAAACCAGACGATAGGCATGCAAATGGTGCTTTTGGCAGAACGCGCGTGTGGATTTCTACCAAACGACGTGAAAAGCATGCCGATGCTGCTCTTTTTAGCACCCGCACATGGATTTGTGCCAAAACGCGTTTTAAGCATGCGCATGCATCTTTTGGTAGACGCGGACGCAGTTTTCTGCAAAACCACACGATATGCATGCAAATGGTGCTTTTGGCAGAACGCGCGCGTGGATTTCTACCAAACGACGTGAAAAGCATGCCGATGCTGCTCTTTTTAACATCCGCACATGGATTTGTGCCAAAGCGCGTTTTAAGCATGCGCATGCATCTTTTGGTAGACGCGGACGCAGTTTTCTGCAAAACCACACGATAGGCATGCAAATGGTGCTTTTTGCAGAACGCGCGTGTGGATTTCTACCAAACGACGTGAAAAGCATGCCGATGCTGCTCTTTTTAGCACCCGCACATGGATTTGTGCCAAAGCGCGTTTTAAGCATGCGCATGCATCTTTTGGTAGACGCGGACGCAGTTTTCTGCAAAACCACACGATAGGCATGCAAATGGTGCTTTTGGCAGAACGCGCGTGTGGATTTCTACCAAACGACGTGAAAAGCATGCCGATGCTGCTCTTTTTAGCACCCGCACATGGATTTGTGCCAAAACGCGTTTTAAGCATGCGCATGCATCTTTTGGTAGACGCGGACGCAGTTTTCTGCAAAACCACACGATATGCATGCAAATGGTGCTTTTGGCAGAACGCGCGCGTGGATTTCTACCAAACGACGTGAAAAGCATGCCGATGCTGCTCTTTTTAACATCCGCACATGGATTTGTGCCAAAGCGCGTTTTAAGCATGCGCATGCATCTTTTGGTAGACGCGGACGCAGTTTTCTGCAAAACCACACGATAGGCATGCGAATGGTGCTTTTGGCAGAACGCGCGGTGTGGATTTCTACCAAACGACGTGAAAAGCATGCCGATGCTGCTCTTTTTAGCACCCGCACATGGATTTGTGCCAAAACGCGTTTTAAGCATGCGCATGCATCTTTTGGTAGACGCGGACGCAGTTTTCTGCAAAACCACACGATATGCATGCAAATGGTGCTTTTGGCAGAACGCGCGCGTGGATTTCTACAAACGACGTGAAAAGCATGCCGATGCTGCTCTTTTTAACATCCGCACATGGATTTGTGCCAAAGCGCGTTTTAAGCATGCGCATGCATCTTTTGGTAGACGCGGACGCAGTTTTCTGCAAAACCACACGATAGGCATGCAAATGGTGCTTTTGGCAGAACGCGCGTGTGGATTTCTACCAAACGACGTGAAAAGCATGCCGATGCTGCTCTTTTTAGCACCCGCACATGGATTTGTGCCAAAACGCGTTTTAAGCATGCGCATGCATCTTTTGGTAGACGCGGACGCAGTTTTCTGCAAAACCACACGATATGCATGCAAATGGTGCTTTTGGCAGAACGCGCGCGTGGATTTCTACCAAACGACGTGAAAAGCATGCCGATGCTGCTCTTTTTAACATCCGCACATGGATTTGTGCCAAAACGCGTTTTAAGCATGCGCATGCATCTTTTGGTAGACGCGGACGCAGTTTTCTGCAAAACCACACGATATGCATGCAAATGGTGCTTTTGGCAGAACGCGCGCGTGGATTTCTACCAAACGACGTGAAAAGCATGCCGATGCTGCTCTTTTTAACATCCGCACATGGATTTGTGCCAAAGCGCGTTTTAAGCATGCGCATGCATCTTTTGGTAGACGCGGACGCAGTTTTCTGCAAAACCACACGATAGGCATGCGAATGGTGCTTTTGGCAGAACGCGCGTGTGGATTTCTACCAAACGACGTGAAAAGCTTGCCGATGCTGCTCTTTTTAGCACCCGCAC